>NW_016163818.1:0-27891 GCF_001687245.7 Rhagoletis zephyria | reverse complement strand
GTTTGTTTATTTATTTATTTATTCATATCTAGTAAATCTAGAAATACATGATTTCTTACAGACTACTACAAAAATACTTAACGATACAAGTTCAAGCTTAACTATATAGTTCATTCAATGATAATTTAAACAATTGCTTAGGCGACGAGAAATCAAAGGCCAAAGAATTTGAGATTTGATTAAATTCTTTCAATGCTCTATGAATCGGAGCATAGGATGCATAAACCGTCCGGACTCGCTCCAGAAAGAATAAATCATTGCTCCGCAATTTTCTTTGTGTAATGTAAAAATAAATGCGCTCTAAAAGAAATGAACAATCAATTTCTCCACTGATAATATCAAAGATAAAGCAGAGTGAAAGAACACTCCGTAACACTTTGTAAAGACTTCAAGCTTATTAAAGCACATCTAGCATCATATGAAGGAATCGGTTCAGCAAAGTTAAGCGATCTGAGAGCAAAACGAAACAAATTCTTTTGAATTCGCTCAAGTCTATTAATGTGACAAAGGTGATATGGCCTCCATATAAAGACCGCATATTCTAACTTAGATCGTACAAGTGAGGTAAATAGTAATTTTAGAGTGTAAGGATCAGTAAAGTCTGAACCAAAGCGCCGAATAAAGGAAGTGTTGAATATGACTTAGAAATTATATAATTTAAATGACTCAGAAATAGGAAATTTGAATCAAAAATTACTCCCAGATCAGAAACTTCATCCAAAGTGGTGAGACATGATTCCTTAATTAAGTATGAAGTAACCAAAAACTGCCTAGACTTAGAAAACGTTATGTGAGAACACTTCCGAATATTTAGCTGAAGGTGATTTTTATCACACCATGCCACAACGTTATTGAGATCTGACTGGAGCTTAGCTGAATCAGATCGACTTGAAATTGTTTTAAAAATTTTTAAATCGTCTGCATATAAAATAAATTCAGAAAATTTAAAACAATCAGATATATCATTAATAAAAATGATGAAGAGTAATGGACCCAGAATACTGCCCTGAGGGACACCAGAAGAGGCAACAAAAGGTTGAAAAGAAACATTATCAACAACAACTACACATTTACGACATGAAAGGAACGACTTTATCTATTTAAAAAAAATGGAATGAAACCCAAAACTGCGCAATTTGGAGATTAGAATTGAATGGTTGACTTTGTCAAAAGCCTTGGAAAAGTCGGTATAGATTGTATCGACTTGGAATCTGTCATTGAAAGCAGACATACAAAATTCTGTGAATACAGCAAGATTAGTGATGGTTGACCTGCCAGCCATGAAACCATGCTGGTTATTAGATATGCGACGCTTTACGGCAAAATACAACTTTTGTTTGATAATATATTCAAATAGCTTCGATGTCGTAGAAAGTTTGGAAATAGGCCTATAATTAGCAACATCTTTTTTATTACCAGCCTTGAATAAAGGTGTGATGGACGTAACTTTCCACGCATCAATAGACTCCCCCGAATCTAACGATTTATTGAAAATTAGCAAAAGAGGATATGTAAGGGCAGGACAATTCTTGAAGAGATAGGATGAGAAACCATCAATATCCGCAAGCGAAGAGCTTTTAAGGCCCTGAATTCCATCCCAAACATCCTCAATAGATAGTGAAAGGGATCCAAAGTTAATGGTGGAATTGGTTTTCCAAAAATTATCACTCAGATGTTCCGACGATGGATCAAAGTTAGAACTAAAAAAGTCAGCGAAAAGATCAGCTGCCTCCTGGGTGGAGGAAGCATAACTCCCGTTGTAAAATACCTCAGAGGGAATATTAGAGCAGGACTTTTTGGACTTAACGTAACGCCAGAAAGCTTTTGGATTAGACTTAATATCAGACTCAAATTTGCGAATATAATTTCGCTGGAGAATTTTACTCAACTGTTTAAACTTCTTGGAATAGCGCAAATATTTACCCCTATACGCTTGGGCACTTGTTAATTTAAATTTTCTTAAAAACTTGTTCCTCAAATTCTTTAGCCTTTTTAATTTTCTCGTATACCAAGGAACCCTATAGCACTTCTTGCTAACACGTGGTACGTTTTCGCAGAATATTTCATACATCTTTGTTTTAAATGTATCAAAGCATGAAGAAATATTAATTCCAGTAAAAAGGGAATCCCAATCTAATAGAGAAATTTCGTTATCCACAATATTAAAATTACAACGTTTAAAGCAAAAACTATTAATTTGATTACTAACATGAAGACTTTTAAAACTGTAAAATTCTAGACCAATAATGAGCGGTATGTGATGATTACAAGAACTTGATAAAGGATCAAGACATTCATGAAGTGTGAAATGCATGTTATCACTTATGAATACAAGATCCAGAATTCTAAAAAACTTGTTTAAGAAACTGTTGATTTGAATAAAACCTAAACATAAAAAACAATCAACTAAGTAGGATTCCGAAAAGCTATTAATGTTTTTTGGAAATAGGGCATAATTACTATCTACATATGACCATTCTATACTAGGCAAGTTGAAGTCTCCAAGAACACAAAAGTTGCTGCCAGAATGTTTGCAGACGAGAGCCGTTATGTTGTCAACATGCGCTTTGTATAGACTATCAGCACTGGACGGTGCAATGTAGGACGCACAGATATATATATTCGTGTGACCTTGTACCACAACGCAAAGTTGGTCCAGAAGTGAATCCACATTTTCCAAATGCACGAGTGATGAGCGAAACCGACGCTGAACAGCGATTAAAACACCACCGCCCCTTGACAATCCAATTTTAGTGTGTGCTGACTATGGTTACCGTATGACATTTTTCGTTTGTACCATAATTTACCTTTAAATATACCAAAATACATTTAAATGCTGCATGTTGAAATGTTGTTTTGCTGAAGTTTTCGGTTTTGGTAGCTTGATTGTTGAAATGAATATTTTATAATTTTAAAGCTATATCTGTAGCTATATCTATTGTTTTTGGATCAGTGATAGCTGTTTGGAGGAGATACTCTTGTTTTTGAATGCGTCGCCATGTGATATCACAAATAATTACGAGAAAAATAACTTATTCATTCCGATATATTTAATTTGTATTTCAAAAAGGTTTTTCTTATCGAAAACTATTCATTGTATAAAATGTCAAATCGGGGAAAAATGTACCAAACAGAAAATAAATTTCCAAATTAATCACCAGTGGCAACTGTGCAAGCGATCAGCTGTTTCGAAGGTTGCAAGTTTTTGGAAATTTCGCGTTCTCGTACTTCTGTTGATATTTCGCCTCTTTGAGAGCGAATGCTGCTAAATTCTCAGAACTTTTGCTGCTGGAGAATTTTGTCCTCTCAATACGANAAGCACCGTGCTAAGTACGCCTTGTAAATTATCGTTTGCTTTTTTCCACTATTTATAATCAGAGTTTTTTTTATAAATATTTCCTGTATTCAGTTTTGTAGCCAACTTTTAGTGTGGTAAATTGTAACCTTGTATCTTAAACGAAAATACTTAAATAGGAGAATACCTTCAAAAGCGTGCGTAAAAAGAGTTAGGAAAAATCAGCGCAATAAATTATACTAAAATTTAATGGGCTATAGGAGTGCATTTTTATAACTCCGGTTTGAAAATATTGAATGTTTTTTAACAGCTTCTAGAATTCTACTTAATTTCCATCACAGAAACGTGAATTTATATGTTTATGTTATAATACTTATAAGCCATCCTCAAATAAAAAATTTTCGAAAAAAATTTAGCATGAAAGCCATTGTAAATATTCAAAATTCTAGATATTCTTATTCGATGCCGGAGAGTCTATGTATTACATTTCAGTATATTTAATATAATTTACTGCTGAGTTATCACAAATAAGCATTCAATATATCACCGTTTTTCTCATATTTTCACACGACTTAGTGTAGATTTTTAATTAGAAGTATCACAGAAATACCCTTTCTACGTAAAAAATATAAATTATTTATAAAAATAACGCAGTTTTCCCGAAAAAGTAAATTAGTGCAAAACAAATAGCTAATTAATCATAAAATGAAGTACTTTTTATTTACAAAATTGTATGCGTGCTTATTTAATTACAAGTATTTAAAGAAAAGGCACTATACTATACTTCTTAGAACCAGCTCAAAACTAGCCACATTTGTTCTAGCCCGGAGATGACCCTTTTTGAACTATCTAGGAACTGTTGTTATATGAACTGTCTCAGAACCATCTAAGCTAGAGTCAGCTAAGAACAAGTTCAAAAGTATACATTGTTCAACTATGTGTAAATGTGAAAAAAATTTGCCGATGGTATTATTTTCTTCCATACAAATAGAAAATTATAGTTTAAAAACTAAAAACTCGCTACGTAACAGGCTAATGGGCTGTTTTGGCTTACGCGTAAAAGCACATTTAGCACATTTAGCTCTAAATGCTACTCTAAATGTACATTTATCCATACAAATTCGTCACGTAAATACAACTATATACAACTCCATTTTTAAATTAAGAATCTAAATGCTAAAAGCAACCCTGTGATCTTCCAAAATTTCCATGATCCGAACATGGTTTAATGAGAAAAAGTGGCAACATTGCTTTTTCGCGTATACAGTGGCTAGTTGCGTTTCAGTGATCGCCGATCGAGATTTCATTTATTATTTTACATTATTTTGATAAAAAAAAAGTTACGCAGTCAACATCGATGTGATGCTGATAGAAATCTGGATCAATTTTTACTCAACTCTGTTTGTTTCGTTTCCTAATTAAGTGAGGAAATTTTAATTGACAGCAGCGAAAAATGAATACATATGTACACAAACAAATTTTTGGTTATGGTTAAAACAATTAAAGTTTTTGTATTGAATTTTCGGTTTAAAATTTATTCTTTCCTTTTCAGTAGGGTTTTTGCACATTATCTTTTCCGTGAGAATTGATCGTAATAGATACGGATCTGAATAAGCGACTGGAACACGACTGTTTGTCAAAAGCATAAGATTTCGAACTCGCGTAAATGTACATTTGCTAAATGCGATAGCATGAACGCTCTTCGAAAATATATGTTGCATTTTAAATGCAGCAAAAACGCTGCATAACCCAATATTTACACTCGTCGCCAATTTACTGTCAAAAATTTGTCATCCACATACAACTTGTATGGGACCAAAGGCGTGCGTATGCAGCTAACACAATTTTCATGATGCAAAAATGAAAGGGGTTATACGTTGGCAACTTCTCCCTCTTATCCGCCATCTTGAACTACCTTAGGAGAAACTGTGTTGTTTCTTTGCTAATTTCACTGAACATTTCCCAAAATATTAGAAAAAAAATTATAAACAAGCTACATTGATTCAATTTTCGTTGTTCGTTTTGTTCTTATTCGCTGATATTTGTTTTCTAACCGCGTGAAATTTGGTAAGTATTGTAATAAAACCGAATTATTTTACAAATGAATTATAATTTTGCATTTATTAGGTCATTCACTTAGTGTTTTTCTGACCGAGCTGTGCTGGTATTGTGACTTAAGGGCTAATAAACTTAAGTGACAACATATTATGTTGACTTTATTGATGAACCATTCCATTTGCAGCATTCTCTGGTGAACTGCGGCTGCGGCAGAATTTTATTGTGTACATTATCATGCAGATATTTATTCTGTTGCGCCTTTGTATTAGTGTATGCGTTGTACCTTAGGCACGTTGAAGTAAGTTGAAACCAGGTTTTTGTTAGTTAAAACCCTCAAAAACCGTTTATTTGGAGATTTTTTGTATGTTTCTGCTGTGCTGCGTTCCTGCTCCAACCGTGTGTTAGATTGCGTGCGTCGTTTAAAGTACAAAATCGCCTAACTGACATTTGCTGCCAAAAATTGGATTTGCTCGCACAAGCTCTTGGCTCAATCCTTATCTATTCCACCTAAAATATACTAGCCAAAAATGCGATTGCTTTATAAAAAAGATAACCATTTTGAAATATGAGTGCTTTTATTCGCT
Source organism: Rhagoletis zephyria (assembly GCF_001687245.7). Lineage (NCBI taxonomy): Eukaryota > Metazoa > Arthropoda > Insecta > Diptera > Tephritidae > Rhagoletis > Rhagoletis zephyria. The sequence continues at coordinate 21,954 of NW_016163818.1, read as the reverse complement.
AGAAAATAATTTATGCAACCTCACATACGCGGTTTTGCATCTTGTTGATACGCGGTTTTGTACTTTAAGCGACGATATGTAGATGTGTATACATTAGGGTGGGCCAAAAACAGTAAAGTCGGAATTGTAATAGGATTGTTCTAAACCGAAAAAAAGTATACCCCTAGTTTTTATTTTGAAATCAAAAAATATTTAGAAGTCTTTCAAAGCCCCCAAAGTTTTCCATGTATTTTTAGTTGGGAAAAATACAATTTTTCGTAGAAATGGTATTGAATTCTTGAAAATCAATATTTTTCGATCGGAAAACTCTGGTTATCTTCAGGAGACTTTCAATAATAATACCCAATTTTTAATTTAACAATTAGCAGATTAATCTGCACAACTTTTAGGCTTTTCGGATTCACCTTCTGCATCGGGGATGATCACCCTAAGGTGACCAATGCCGTATCTTATCTGAACGGCTTGCGACGCAAAATATGCAGGGATTGTGAACCGATCTTGATACACAGGTCCTTGCCGTTACCTTCGTCGCGAGCGTGGCCTCGGACAATCGTCCAGTCATCAGGGATGACATCCACATTTAGACATTTTATAAGTGCCACACTGTCGTATGGGATGGCACCTCTGAGAGTGGAACAACTTCCAGTCTTGCGTTGGCCCAAAGTTCATCTTGGTTGCGGACGCAGTTTTTTAGTAACCCTAGCGACTTCTTGTTACCACATCCAACAACTTTGACTCCCTTCTGCCACTTGGCTCCATCAAACATACCAATGTTATTGTTTTTGGTACACTGGATTTCGCCAAGTAGTGCCCTCATGATCATGATTTGTCCGATGGAATCTTTCCTTCCGGTGATTCCGGTCTATGATTGCTACCTGGAGCTCTGGTGCTGAGCATAAGGTTGATGAAGTTTTCACCCGCTTCTGCTCAGGCTGTGCCTTCTTGTCGCCAGACAGTTGTCTCTTCGGAGTGCGTGCAACCGTTCCCTTACCACCGGAGGCTATAGCAGCTGCCGATGTCGAGGCCGTCCAGCCGTGGGAACACTGGCCTCGTGGTCTTCGGCACCTTGGGCGTCAGTGACTGCGACGACTTGTTATTTCCAACAGCGGACAGGGGAGAAGCTTTCTTCGTCGACAGACTGCCCCCTAGAGGGGGGTTTGGTTACAGCGTCTCTTTTTTCGGAGTTGGTGGCTTTTCCAGAGACAGCGGCCTCATTTTCGGAAGCATTCGAGGCTTTCTCCTCACGGAGTCGCTCATTCTTCCGTACAATGTAGGCATGCTTCTTTTGAAGAGCCTTGTCCCTTGGCGTTAGAGTGGCGGGGTCGCACTATGCATTTTATACCTACTGCCAGGTGAAGATTGTCCTGTCGCCCAATATGGGTCAGACGCCGATCAGGGAGCCGTCCCACTGGGGAACAGACGCTTCAGGATTTGTCGGTGCGTTTTCAAACGCGAAGATTGGTGTCCCTTACGTATTGATCCACACGTCATCAAGTTCTTAACGTCCTGAGCGTTCGTCGATGCACGTCACGTACAGTCCGGGTCCAGTCCACACTACGGGAGCTCAGCCTTTAGCGAGGATATACCGCCTCGCATCGGTAGACAGAGCCTCGTTAGCGATAACAGGGACCACCAAGCCTTGATGGACAGTGGGTGAGGCTGTCGTTTGGGAAGGATAGGTTATAGATTCACTTCACTCCCCCATTAGACCCCAATATAAAATACATGGAAAACTTTGGGCGCTTTGAGCGATCTCTATATATTTTTTTGATTTCAAATTAAAAAAATAAGGGTATACTTTTTTCAGTATAAAACAATCCTAGGTGGTGAGAGCATAAAAATTCCGACTTTACCTTTTCACATGCATTTTTGGACCACCCTAATACATATCACATACATATATTGGCATAGATATTTATACACAATTAATGATAGGTACATAAATTTTTTATATTGAAACTAGATATTTATATAGTATGTTATTATTATTATTCGGTTCAAAAAAGCCCCATCTCAAACGAAAATGCATTGAAAATGTGCTGAGATAAAGCGTTTTTGAATCGTCAGCTGAGATAGGGTATTTTTGGTTCTAGTTTTGAGATAGGGCGTTTTTCAATAAAATTCTAAAATAGGGCGTTTTTCAGCCAAATTTTTAAATAGGATGTTGTTGAAAAGTTTTCTGATATCGGGCGTTCTCGAACTCTCTGCCCAGATAGGTCGATCTTCCTCTAAGTCATCGATATACAGTGTCATTTTTTGTTATATGGAAGACGAATAAACACAATAGGGGTATTCTCGAAGTCTTGCACGATGCACGGATTGCACGAAATGCAAAAATACTATTCCAAATTTCGAAGAGTACGAGAACACCCCATTGCAAAGTGGTAGCATGCATGGGGAGCAAGCAGCGAAATTATGTATCAAATACAATAACAAGAGACAGCAAAAAAAAATTAAGTGAGCGAGATGAGAGGAATGAGAGAAATATGTAGCAATTCCAACAACAAAACAACTAGCACAGGGTCGCTATTATCTTGCTATGCTATTTTGCAAAATATATACATGGGTTTCGACGTTGCATATTTTGCAGCGATAGGAAATGTTGTTTCCCATGAATTTTCTTGGTGTGTGTTTGCAATTTATGCAATCCGTGCAATCCGTGCTACGTGCAATGGCTTTGCAAGATTTGGAGAATACCCCTAATGTTGTTACAAGAAGCTCTTTTCTTGTTAGCAAAAGACTACAGTAGCGGGCGGTGTGTAAACCTTGATAAGCGAACAGATTTACCGAATGCCCAAAACGCAACGTATGTGTCCAATTTGATGACCAGCAAATATCAAACGATGTGCTTCTCTCGAACGAATGATTAGCAATAGTTTATTAGAACACATATTAAATTGTACATGCTGATAACTTGGTAAACGAAAACAAGTGAGAGTAGGAATGAGTGTAATTACATATGTATGTTAGACAGTGTGTGTGTATGTGCAACTATAGAGTTAATGCATGTTAGGTTTACAGCGTGAGTGGAAATTATAGTGCTAACACTTAAAGCTAATATTTTATCTGCTGCTTGAGCCGGCATCATTAGGGTGATCCAACATCCCGGGCCCATTGAAAGAAATTTCTTTCAAGAGACAGGCAGAATAGCAAGTTTGTGTATAGGTCGACAGCAAGGTCCATTAGCAGTGCGAAGATGTGCTACGCGAACATGACCGTCACGTCCAAGTACGGTGGATTCGACGCGACCAAGCCTCCAACGTTGTGGTGGTAGATTGTCGTCGTGGATGACAACTAGGGTTCCATTTTTTAAGTTGGGTGAAGGTGACGTCCATTTGACACGAGCGCGTAATTCGTTTATATATTCTGCAGACCAGCGGCGCCAAAATCGTTGTTTAATCGAAGTGATCGTGTCATAGCGATCCAAGTTGGAGATGCTCCTGTGGTCTAGTGATCGCTCAGGCAACGCACGTAGGGAGTCGCCAACTAAGAAATGTCCAGCAGTGAGTGCGCCAAAGTCATTGGGGTCTGAGGACAACGGTGATAGTGGGCGCGAGTTGAGTACGGCCTCGATTTCCACAGCGACAGTGCTCAGCTCTTCATTTGTTAGTCTGGTGTTTGCTAAGGTCCGATTTAATAGTCCCTTTGCCCTCTTAACCGCTGCTTCCCAAAGGCCGCCAAAGTGGGGTGCCCTGGGAGGAATAAAATTAAAGTTAATGAAATCAGAAGCACAGAATTTGTAAATTTCTTCTTGCGTGTCTTTACTAAACAGAAATTGTTTGAGTTCTTTCAGGTGGTTAGAGGCGCCAACAAAATTTGTAGCATTGTCACAATATATTTCGCATGGCATTTTATGACGACCGCCCATACGCTTTAAAGCATTTAGAAATGCCTTTGTTGACAAGTCCGAAACTACCTCTATATGGACTGCTTTAGTCAGCAGGCAAACGAATACTGCTAAATACGACTTGTTAGGGGCCTTTCCTCGAACTCGTAGATATGTACTTATGGGACCACAAAAGTCGACTCCACAACGTTCGAAAGGTCGTGCTGGTGTGAGGCGTGCAGCTGGCAGAGGCCCCATGACCTGTTCCAGTAGCTTTGGTCTATAGCGGACGCAATGCACACAAGAACGAACAATGCGACGAGCTAAGTCCCTAGCGTTGACGATCCAAAATTCAAGGCGAATCAATGCTACTAATGCTTTAGGGCCGGCATAGTAATTATGTAGGTGAAGGTGTCAAACGTATTTGAACACAAATTGTGAGTTGCTGTGCAGCAGGATCGGATGTTTTTGGCATTCTGGCAAGTCGGCGTAATCCAAGCGGCCACCAACTTTAATAAGCTCAAATCCTGAAGAGTTATCTAGAAATGGTGTTAGAAATTTTAAATTATTGTTTAATGGCTGATTCCTTTGAAGACGGAGCCGATCGTCGGAGAAATGTTGCGTTTGAATATTCCAGATTATGCAGTGTAATTGTGTCGCATTTCTTGAGGCGACGGCGACGAACTAGTAGATGACGGCATTTTTCTGCATTTGTCACAGAATCGACACACCCAAGCAACCAGACGCAAGCAATGGCGGTATGAGCTGATACCATCAATAATTTCTAGTAAATAGTTCGTCTCCTTGACTGCAGCAAACAAGGTTTTGCGTTTCTCGGCGTTGACTATGTCCATATCAATTTCAATCTTACCTTTGCTTTGAGGCCATTTCGACATTTCTTCACGTAAAAATGAAGGGCCTGAAAACAAGGTCAATGATTTGAGTTCGGAGACAGCGCATCCTCGAGATACAAGATCAGCGGGATTTTCCTTGGTTGGCACAAATTTCCAACGTCCTTATGAAGTCAACTCTTGTATGTTGGATATTCTATTGCCTACGAACGTCGATAAAGTGGCTGAATGCTGTTGCAACCAGTGTAGTACTAGTTGGGAGTCAGTCCAAAAGTAAGTGGAAGTGGGTCGATTGATGAAAATGTCTTTTGTTTTTGCATATATAGAGCGAGAAGGTGCGCGCCGCACAGTTCAAGCTAAGGGAGCGATTGCTTCTTTACTGGCGCGAATCTGGACTTTGATGTAAGCAAGTGAACAGCAACATGTCCACCCAAATCTTCCGTTCTCACATACAACGCGCAGCCGTATGCGCGAATTGATGCGTCACAAAACCCATGAATTTGAATGTTGCGAGCATTTGGTTGCAGACAGTAGCGAGGCGCAGTAAGAGACGAGATCGAATTGAATGATTCTAAACAGTTGTTCCACGCATTATACAGATTCTGAGGCACGGACTCATCCCAGTTGAGCTTTAGCAACTATAATTCTTGAAGAATTATCTTCGCTGTAATAACGAGTGGTGACAATAATCCGAGGGGATCAAACAGGGATGGCGCGACAGAGAGGATTGTTCGCTTTGTTACGGAAGTGTAAACTTGCTTGGGTTTGAATGTGAACAAGAGAACGTCACGTCGTTGATGCCAAGTTACCCCAAGCGCGCTAGTTACGGAATCATCGGTGATGCTAAGCTCCTTAGTTGTCCGACTTTCATGAAATCTGGGTGATTTGAGTGCCATTTTGACAGTCCTCGACGAAGAACTTCAGTTACCTCCGTTTTTAGGGTCTGCAACGTCTCGATTTCGTCAGCTCACATAGCATATCGTCGACATAAAATGACGACTTTATAGCCGAAGCACCGGTTGGAATCTCATCCATGTACTGGTCCGCCAGAATATGGAGACTGCGGACCGCAAGGTATTGCGCTGATGCTGTTCCATACGTAACGGTGTTAAGCTGGTAAGTGAGGAGATCTAGATCTGGAGAGGCTCGCCAAAGGATATATTGAAATTTGCAATGATTTGTATTTACGAATACTTGCCTGTACATCTTGGTGATATCCGCGGTTATGGTATATCGATATAACCGGAACCGCAACAGTAGAATTTACAGCTCCTCTTGATTGTAGGCCCCACTAACAGCAGATCGTTCAGTGATGTTTGTGTTGTATTGCGACATGAGGCGTCAAACACCACTCGTAGTTTGGTTGATTCGCTATTGGGCTTAAGCACGTAGTGATGGGGGATGTAGTAGTGTGATTCTTCCAATTTAGGTGCTGCAACGGCAGACATGTGACCAAGACTTTCGTATTCTTCAATGAACGAAATGTATTGTTGTCGAATGTCAGGTGAATTAAGCAGTCGTCTTTCAATTGCGATAAATCGGCGGCGAGCGATGTCAAGCGACTTTCCTAGGCGATTTGGACTGTCTTTGAGAGGTAGGTTTACGACTATGCGTCCTGTAGCGTCCTGATGAGTAGTAGCTAAGAAGTAGTTTTCGCATATACGATGTCCAGGCTGAATCGGTTTGACTGTTGTGTCGACTGCTTCAAGCTCCCATAACAGCTGTAGATTTTCATCGATAGAGCTTTCGTTTGACAGCAGATAAGACGCAGATACCGCCTGACGTTGACGTTGATATCTGCCTGAAACGACCCAACCGAACAAAGTTTTTTGAAGCGTAGGTAAGTTAGAGCCCAGTCGTATTTGACCAACAGAAAGTGCGTCGAAGAAGGCCTCTGTGCCAAGCAACAAATCGATGCGCCGCGATTTAAAGAACAGTTCGTCTGCTAATGTGGTATTGGCTGGCAGATTCCAAGTTGAAGTGTCAATTTCACTGTCAGGTTGATATGCGATTTGCGAAGTAATTCCAAATTGCAATGAAAGTTCGAACGATGAAGTGCGTGATTTGATGGTAGTTGTTGTGCGTGCCTTGAGATTGGTGAGTGATTCACCAATACTCCGAATGCCGACATAATGCCTTTCTCTGCTAAGCCGAAGTTTTTGAGCGAAATCATCGGTGATGAAGTTTACTTGGGAGCATGAATCGAGTAAGGCTCTACCAAGTTTGTACGCGCCTGTCGAGTCTTTGACGAGCACCATAGCCGTTGCCAGAATTACGTTACCACCCTCCGATAAATCCATGTGCGAATGCGTTGCTGCTTGCAATGAGCGTGCCTCGTTGTACGTTTGCTGTTTACCAAACGATTCGGATGATTGTGATGATGCATTATTCCACGAAGCTCGAGCAGAATACGAAGGTTGTGATGAGGTAGTAGCTGATGATGCTGTCGATGGTGACTAAGACGCGTTGTCGTGATGCAGCATCGTGTGATGGGCACGATTGCATGTGCGACAACGATTCTTTGACGGACACTGGGCGATTCTATGTCCGTTGCTAAGACAGTTGATACACAGATCGTACCGCTTTGCGGCGTCGAACCGTTGAGTGGTATTCAGCTCCTTGAATTGCGAGCAACTAATAATTTTATGATTGGAACCAGAACAGAGAACGCAGCAAGGTTTAGTAATGGCGAACGATGACTTCTAACTGTTGGCCCCTGACCGATTTTGCTTGTTTGAATCAGATTTGCGCTGCAAAGACGATTCAGATGAGTATAGAAACTGGCAGTGACGTTCCAAGACCTGAGTGCACTGAGACCAGGTTGGAAGTGATTTATAATCAAGAGCTTCATTCCACTTGTTACGAGTTTGCTAATCACATTTGCTTATAACTATGTAGATAAGCATTGCCTGTGAGATGTTCGTGCTGGTGCCCAAAGACTCCAACGAGCTGAAGATAGCCGACGCTTTGTCGACTAGGCTGCGCAACTGTTGAGGGTTTGGTTTGTCAACCGATTGCAGGGTAAACAGCGAAGCAATGCCTTCTAAAAATATTAAGGTAGGATTATCGAAGCGTTCTTTAAGCATATCTAAAGCCTTCGGATAATTCTCGCTTGTGACCTGAAAGGCTTTGACGGTTTCTAGTGCTGCCCCTTTCAAGCAAGATAACAGATAATTGAATCTTTCGATATTTGAGAGTCTAGGCTCACGTGCAATTATTTGGGTAAAAGACGTTATGAAATTTTTGTATTCAGCGTAACTTCCACTAAAACTAGGTAGCGACAACCTTGGGAGATGTGAGACGGTGGAATCAGACGCTGATGATGCCGGCTCTGTATAATTTACAGTACTGTTCACATCCTCGCCAAGTTGTGCTTGAATACTTTGTTTAACTGCGACGTAGCTATCTTCCAAATCCGCGCGACCATTATCTGTTGGATCCAAATCCTCTATTTCAGCTGTACAGATAACGCTTGTTTAAAATAAGATTCTAAAATTCCTAAACGACATTGTAGCTCGACATGCCATGGTTTGTCCTCAGCATCTTTAATGACATCAACAATTGATCTGATGCGTGATATGTTTCGTTTTATGTTTGCACGCTTGCGTTTACACTCTTCCAGCGACATGTCTGGCTAACACGATCTGCGATATCAATTGTCTGTTGGGTTAACAAGTAGGCAAAATACCTGACGACGATCAAACGGTGATGTTAACCGCGACTGCGAAGCAAAATCAACAAAAAATAAGCAGCACAAATGCAGTGTGCCAAACCAGCAAGAGTAGAACGATGTGATAAGCAGCGACAATTCGTGTGCGCAGCGTGAGCAAACACACAAATGCAGGAATGATGTATACAGAGCCGGTAGGTGTAAGCAGCGCAGCGTCAGCTTATATCAACGACATATATCAGCGACTTCAAAACGCAGGCAGCGAATGTGTCGAAGGCGTAAAAAATGCAATAGAAAAACTAGGTTTATCATACATGCATACGCTTTCCAACGAGCGGTGATTTTGAAGGGCGATCAATGACATGCGAACCTTTAGGCGTTTGACCAATTTAACTGCAGCGATGCGATGGAGAACTGTTTGTACCAAAGAGAACGGGATCCACGGTGGGAAACTCTCAACAAGTTAGCGGTGACGAAAAAACTGCAACAATGGTACTGCGATGTGTGCACGAACCGTTTGCCAATAGATGAATGTTGCCTTTTGGTTGATAGCAAACTTACATGTCATTTCGATATGCCGGTTAATTTATTCGAAATAAGATTTTACGTATATTAACTTATACGTTTTGTTACACACTGCCCCACGTTGGGCGCCAAAAATGTTGTTACAAGAAGCTCTTTTCTTGTTAGCAAAATACTACAGTAGCGGGCGGTGTGTAAACCTTGATAAGCGAACAGATTTACCGAATGCCCAAAACGCAACGTATGTGTCCAATTTGATGACCAGCAAATATCAAACGATGTGCTTCTCTCGAACGAATGATTAGCAATAGTTTATTAGAACACATATTAAACTGTCCATGCTGATAACTTGGTAAACGAAAACAAGTGAGAGTAGGAATGAGTGTAATTACCAGGGAACGGATTTTATGGAAATTGCCTTTTTTTCTGCTAAAGAGATAGAATATATTCGATTAAGAAAGTCCACGATTTAGCTTTCCCTGATTCCATATATACACATTTGATGTTACCTTTTTTTGCCTTTTTTAAAATATTTGCCTATTTTTTGCCTTTTTTAAGATATTTGCCTTTTTTGCCTTTTATACCTTTAAAAAAGTGATTATAGCATTTACAATTTTTTTTTTAAAGATTAAAAAATATACACATGCCCATGCGGCTTATAGAAGCCGTTTTCTCAGCTAACGTAGGCTTGGAGACAATAAAGGGTGTGGATAAAATTATAAAGGGCGAGCAAAACGCCCTTATTTCTAATAATATGAACGTTTCAAACGTTCCATATTTAAATTGGGCTCCACTTGTATCAACTTACGTCGAGCGCGCATTTAGTACATGCAAGGCTTTTCTTCGCGAAAATCGAATGAAAATGCTGCCAGAAAACTTCAAAAGGCATCTTGTGGTTCAATGTTACTACAACTATACAGATTAAAGTTTTATGAGTTAGAAAAAAAAGGATAAAATAGTCAGAGATTCAAAGTACACATTTTGCATATAATGAAACTAGTTCATAGTTTTTCTCTTTTTACTTGTAATATAAACATTTCTAAAATAAATGTATTTTTTGATTGTTCTTCGTATTTTCTGTCTTTTTTCAGTGCCTTATTTTGCTTTTTTTGCAATACCTAGTGCCTTTTCCTGCCTTTTCGGTATTTTATTTTGCCTTTTTTGCAATACCTAGTGCCGTTTCCTGCGTTTTTCGCTATTTTATTTTGCCTTTTCCAGCCTATTTCGTTATTTTATTTTGCCTTTTTTATAGGTTTTTAGGTCCTAAAAATCCGTTCCCTGGTAATTACATATGTATGTATGTTAGACAGTGTGTGTGTATGTGCAAATATAGAGTTAATGCATGTTAGGTTTACAGCGTCAGTGGAAATTATAGTGCTAACACTTAAAGCTAATATTTTATCTTATTTTATCATTAGGGTGATCCAACACACAATTTGTTTTTATATGGATTCTAAAAAATCAACGGCAATTTTTATCCACTTCAAACTTGCATATAGTTGGACTAAAATTGAAGGGGCTTTAAAACTGTGTGCTCAAAAAAAATCTAACACTTCTGAGAAAAAATTTTGATTTTTGGGTGAAAATTTATTGTATTTTTTGTAATTTTCTGCGAAGTTTTAAAATTGGGTTTATATTGGGTTTATATGGGTTAGAAATTGAACTGTATTTTTATTGCAAATTCCTAGAAATAAATAAGTAAACATGAGAAATAATATCACTTTGAAATGGGGGTGCTATGATATTACCGATGCTCTATGTATATAATAAATTTTGTATAACTAAAAATCGGAGTGGATTTATTAAAATGAACACAACGTGTTAATTATAAATTCTGAAATATATCGTTAATTTCAAAAACAAATAAATAAAACATTAAAAAGTAGTCAATACGCGCTGAATGATACGAATTTGGATATACGTATACTTGGGTAATGTATAATTCCTTATATGATTTCTCAAACAATCCCTTATATATAGGGCAGCCATAATCTTTTACGCTTAATTCCGGACGCCAGCCAGACTATCCAAGCATGACCTAACAGAGAGATTTACCAGAGATTTCAAGCAAAGTTGCCATGAGTTTTTTAGGTATCCGAAGCTCTTGTATATGTTACCTTTTATCCCTTTCTTATTATTTTGTAAGAACGATAAGTGAAAACAATATTGAAATTATTTTCATAAATGCATTTATACCAAAACCAATCATACATACGCATTGTTGATTAATTTAAAATTAAAGTAAAAACAATGAACTTATATGTATTGCATTTTTCGCATATCGTTGGAAGGTACTCAAAACAGGAACTTAAAAAAAAAATATTAAGATCAATTATCAAAAATATGTGTTTATTTTTCATATTAATCATTGGTAAGGGACTTTTTCAAAAGAACAATCATAAAATGACGAACAACTTTCATTACAATTCAGTTTAATCTGTAACAATGCACCTACGACTAATACACGCAGAGGATTTTTATCTTGGGACCACAAATGTTTCATAAGAGAAAATGTCCTTTCTACTGACGCAGTTGTGCCTGGAATACACAAAGCAAATTCAACTAGCATTAGTATACTTTTTAAATCTACACTGGTCGATTGTGCCATGTTTTTAATTGCATTCGACCTTTCTTCCATTCTTAATTTCTGCCACTTTCCGCGCGTTTTTTCTTTACTTACTATAGTGTTTACACAACCAATCTCGTCAAAAATAGTATCTTCATCGAACTTTAGACTAGTATAACATCCTATTTCAGTAATAGTTTCTTCAACAGTTTTCCAAGATATTTCGTTTTCAATGCTAATCCAAGTAAGATTTCCAAAAAAACTTAAATTTTGACCCCAAATCTCAAGACTGTTTACGGCCTTTTCATAGAACTGTACTACTCTCTCCTTAAACAAAACATTTGGATATTTTTTAACATATGCAATCCAACATTGCTTAAGAGAAAATGGAATGAATATCTCCTGTTTACGAATCTTAATTTTTTGCAATACGTTTTCATATATAAATGCTACTTCTACTGCATTATAGTTTCGCCTTCTACTTTAGTGATATCTTCTTGAAAAATTCCTAAACTAGCATGCAAAACCAAAGTGTAAAATTCATTCATAGGGTCTCCGAAGTATGATTTCAAATCTGAGGGCAGTTGTCTGTATTTAAAAAATATTCTTTAAGAACATCATATTATTGAAATATTCGCCCAATAGCAGATTGCAAACATAAAAACCGCGTATTACAGTGTGAGAGCAATTTTTTTATTCTACTTCTGCGTCCTCGCACATTGCTTTTAGTTTCGTGTTTGTCACAGTGTAAATGTAAAAAAAATTATAAATTTTAACAGCAATTAGTTCAATATCAACGGGAAAACAATCTGCTGCAGTTTGCGCAGCATTATGCAAAACGTGAGCAGAGCATCCTACTCTAATAATGGAGTGACCATCTGATTGTAACTTCTAAATACATTGTTTTGCCCTTGCCTATTAACGCCGCCAAAATTGGTATTTGCATTGTCAGCCGAAAACGCGGCTACCTTGCTTTTCAGATTATATTTTTCTAATGCTAATCAGTTTAGTTTTGATTTCATCTTTGTAGTGATAATAGGTGTGTACTCGTGTTCTCCAGCAGCAAAAGTTCTGAGAATTAATCAGCATTCGCTCTCAAAGAGACGAAATATCAACAGAAGTACGAGAACGCTAATTTTTATTTTTTTTATTTTATTTTTTTACTTCAGTCTACAGAAAATAATCTTACAGACCAATTCGCTTAGTTAAATATGGTAAACAGATCAAGCTTGAATTTTACAATATTAACGTTGAAATTAAGGACGTTACAATAATTGTTACAAAATCGCGCACATCGTGCTATAGGCTCATTACATGCATAATTTGTCGTATTATTTGAGAGAACAAATGGACGATTATTCCTTAGATCATAGAGTGAAGTATGACTCTGAAATTTTTTTGATAACTCTTTACAATCAATATTACCATTAATGATGTTATAGACACAAAAAAAAAAGGATTGTAAACCAAGTAACTTACGTCGACTAATATAAGGAGCTGAATAATTTGGCCAGTCCATTTTAAACAAAGCTATTTTTGTAAAAATTTGTTGTACACTTTCAATTTTCTTCGAATGAACCCCATAGTATGGGTTCCATATTAATGAGCAGTACTCAATGCGGGATCTTACTAGGGCCACATAAAGAGATTTTAAAGTTTGATGGTCCTTAAAATCTTTAGAGTTTCTTCTAATGAAACCGACCATTGCGAATGATTTGGATACAACATAATCAATATGTTTGGTAAATGAAAGTTTAGTGTCAAAGATAACACCAAGATCTTTAATTTCATGACTTCGACTTAAAATGCAGTTGTTTAATTTATAGTTAAAATATAAGAAATTTGGTTTCCTTGTGAACGTCACAATAAAAAATTTATTTACGTTTAGAAATAAGTGGTTTAATGAGCACCAATTTCGGAAGGCATCAAGATCCGACTGCAAGTTTTTGCTATCTGACAAGCTATGTACCTCTTGGAGGAGTTTCACATCGTCTGCAAACATTAAACAGTAAACAAACTTAAAATTATTCGGTAAGTCGTTTATAAAGAGTGTGAACAGTAATGGACCGCTATGAGTTGCTTGCGGTATACCAGACCATGCATTATCAATGATTTTGGACGCAATAGGTCTAATTTTCACAAGCAGTTTTCTACCTTTTAAAAAACTGGTAAAGAAGTCCAAGAGCTTTCCATTGATACCATAGTGTTCCAATTTATACAAAAGTATGGAGTGATCCACCTTATCAAAGGCCTTCGAAAATACTGTATAAATAACATCTAGTTGCGAATGGTTTTTAGATGCACTTATTATTCGATTTGTAGCTAAAACGAGATTAGAACAGGTTGACCTACCAGGGAAAAATCCATGCTGGCAATTGGATATAACGTTATGTATGTGATCAAATAATTTCATTTGAATTGTGTAATCAAATAACTTAGCAATGGTGCTCTGCTTGACAATAGGCCTATAGTTGCAGACGTCGTTCCGATCACCCGATTTATAGATTGGTTCGATCGAGCAGAGTTTCGATGAATCCATGAAAGTACCACTATTTAGACATTTTTCGAATATCAGCAATAACGGACGAGCTAATATGTCGGCACAAATTTTAAAGAGCTGTGGAGAAAAGCCCTCACTGTCTAATTTGGTGCTGGGCTTGAGTTTAGAAATCGCTAGCAGCACGTCTTCAATACAAATCTCAAACGAGGTGATAGTTTGCAAGGGAGAAGCTGGGAGACTAGGAAATGATGGTGTTCCGTATCTTTCATACACTTTCTGAAAAAATCGAGCAAATAAGTCACAAGAGCTTTGGACATTTTCAGAAATATTTCCATCATATTCTAAACTAGCTGGAAAACCAGTAGTTTTTCTTTTGGTGTTGATGAAATGCCAGAAGCTGGAAGGATTTGATTTTAGTCTCGTTTCAACAGAGAGCATATACTGTTTGAATAAAAAGTTGTGAAGAGTGTCTAGCTTTTTCCTCAACGTAAGAAACTGTTGATAATCATTTTCACCCTTGCTAATTTTAAACTTTTGAAAGGGTTTGTTTTTTCTGTGTTTTAAGTTCACTAACCTAGAATTAAACCATTGTGGTTTATTGCTAGTTGCTGATTTCTTTAAAGGAACAAATTTTGAAACTGCAAGTGCGAGATCCCGACGTAAGATTTCGTAAAAATGTGTCGGATCATTTGACGTCTCCAAAAAGCTCCAGTCGGTTTCATCTAAGAAACTCCGAATACCGTTATAGTCTGCTTTTAAATAATTATGATCTGGCAAGTAAATAGCAAAAACTTGCAACCTTCGAAACAGCTGATCACTTGCACAGTTGCCACTGGAGATTCATTGGCCATTTATTTTCTGCTTGGTACATTTTCCCCCGATTTGGCATTTTATACAATTGAATAGTTTTGGATAAGAAAAACCTTTTTAAAATACAATTTAATTATATCGGAATGAATAGGTTATTTTTCTCATAATTATTTGTGATATCACATAGTGACGCATTCAAAAACAAGAGTATCTACTCCAAACACCCATCATTGATCCAAAAAAAATGTAACAGATATAGCTAAAGATGTAGCTTTAAAATTATAAAATATTCATTTCAACAATCAAGCTACCAAAACCGAAAACTTCAGCAAAAAAACATTTCAGTATGCTGCATTTAAATCTATTTTGGTATATTTAGAGGAGAATTATGGTACAAACGAAAAATGTCATACGGCAACCATAGCATAGCATAAAATAAACAAACTGGAGATTAAAAGAAAATTAACGAAAAATAAACTTAACAAACGTAGTACTTATTAAATTTACTCACTTTTTCGTTGTATACTAGCATTAATAATGAAATTTGCAATAAATAACACAAAAAGGTTATGTTTTCTTTTGGTTATTTACAAAAATGTGTTTATGATCAGCTGATTTTCTTACTTGCCAGTTTTAGCTGGGAAAAAGCGCAAGCAAAAGAAATGCATATTTCACAATTACTGCATACAGCCCAAAAAGCAAAACTAGCAACAACAACGCTAAAGAAAACTCTTATACTGCTAAAACACCATCACAAACAGCAGATGCAGCCAATCAAAGAGCATCATCTTGCTCTCCAGCATTGATCAGTACGGACCAGAGATGATAAGCGAGTCTTTTAATTTTGTACCAAATGACCAAAAATAATGTACTTAATAAACCGAAAAAGTTCCAAAATTTAAAAGACCATACACACAGTTAAATGTTTTTAAATTATAAAAACTCTCTATATAAAAGTTGCCAAAATATTTGCTTTTATAGAAATAACAAAGTTCTCGTAATCAAAATTATCTAAAATTTTAGTTCTCCTACCCAAAAAACTTGCAGAATAGGGGATATTGGGAGCCCAAAATGACATTGAAATTTGAACATTTTTTCTGGAAAGATTTTTAGCTGCGAAAACTTGCAAGTAAGGAAATCAACTGATCACAAACATATGTATGTTCGTGAATAACCAAACGAAAATAGTGCTTTTTGAATTATCTATTGTAAGTTTTATAAATAATGCTTGCATACAATAAAAAAAAGTAAAGTTATTAAGGTTTACTTATTAGGCGTCTTCATCGAAAGTGATAAAGTGATAAATTGCTTAAATTTACCAGTTTATCCAGATTCTTTCATGAACGCACCTTGGTAAATAATTGTACAATATTTTTTAATATTTAACTGATCTGACTAGTTACGTTTCATTATTACCTCGTCCATTTTTATGTTTTCGTAGCAAAATCAACCCCCAGGCAGTCTGTCAGGGTTGAATTTTGGAGAAATTTATTCGTTTTTCCACCAAAATCGTCGGATAAAGTGATAAACTTTGGTTAAATTGATTCCCATATAAAGTTTGACAGTTCATTTATCAAAATAATAAATTTGTGATTTTATCAAGTTTATCAACAGTTTATCACTTTTGATGAAGACCCCTATTGAGTTTATTTTTAGTTAATTTACTATTAATCTCCAGTTTTATTTTATTTTAAGTAGTGTGTGTCAACTATGATTCGATTTTCCCAAATAAATAAAGATGCTGAAATTCGTCAGTTGATAGTTGAAAAGAAAATGGGTTAGTTTTAAAGGCACATAGCTATATCTACTTAATTTTTTTTTTGAAACAAGGATTTTTAAATTCTTTATGATGTGGTATACATTTTGAGAAAAATACTTATTCATTCATAAGTTAAAAATGTTTTTCCTATCCAAAAGTATTCAACAGTAAACTATGCCTAACCGGGCACAATGCTCCAACCGGATAATAAATTACCAAACGTACCACCTATTAAAACTGCGAAAATGATCAGCGGTTTCAAAGATTAAACATTTTCTGTATATTTTGTTTATTTGATAGCGAATGCTCAGAACTTTTTTGATGAGTAATTTTGTCTGGAGAATACGAAAACACTCCCAGACCCCTTCAATATCAAAAAATATTTACGAATAGTTACCAGTACTTACAAGTTTTTACTGGAAATGCATTCATTAAACCAAAAAATTGTCAAGACGGCGAATTCGAGAGCTTAGCACCCCGGCAGAGCTGCAAATTGTTGTAAGTAAGAATCAGGAATTTGCAGGTGTAAAAAAATCAGTTTGTGTCAATTTCAAATGTAAACAAAGTATTTAGAGGAAGATTTGATAAAAACATGTTCAAAACAAAACTAATGAAATGAAAATATGGGTGCATAATTTTAATCTAAGACTGATTTTTTGATTTTTATGACATCAAAAAGTCAAAATGGCGTAAGTTGTAGGTTTTTGCTAGTTTTGAGTTCAACAACTTTTTCTGATAATTTTCTCTACCTCCCAATTTCACTCTATGTTTTTTTTACGCTGCCGCTGTTAGTACTTACTGTAAATGTTAATGAATAGGCCTATTATCACAGCAACTTTTTGTTGATTTTAGCCAAAGTTTCATTTTTAATAAACACCAGGTATTTACTTCTACGGGGTAGAAAAAGATGACTATATTTTTATCCACAAAAATTCTGATTTCCAAGTATACACAGTGTGGTGCAGTACCGTATTTTGACAAAATTGTATCAAAAATTCCTATGTAGTACCAATGTACTTTTGGCTTCCAAAATGTACCAAAAAAGTAAAATTGTACCATCAATTTCATTACTGGTACGGACAACAACGCAGCTGCCGATACTAATACCTCGACGGCAACAAACAAAGAAGAAGAAAAACAAGCCAAAAATGCTACTGTTCAGACTGGGATAGATCACTACATATTAATAAAAATAAAATTTTGAAAGTAGTCACTTCAGGTACTTCTACATAGGCGGAGAATAATCGTTTTAGTCTTCTCGCTGATATGAATAATGGTTCTAACTAAAAGGTAGTTAAAAAATAAAACGAGAACCAAGTTCTAATGCTCTGGTAGATACTCTCTTAAAACTAGTAGGGAAAACTAATTTTCATGTGGTTGCTATTAAAAAAGGGTAATATAAACGAAATGAAAATACAAGCTCAAAGCGGGGATATTTTTCGTAAAATTACCGATGAGTTTGATAAGTGTAAGTAATCTTATTACACCTATCAACTTAAAAGTAGTCGAGGACTAGAAGTAGTCATAAAAGGCATCGAGTCCAGTGTGAACTCACAAGAGATAGAAAATGCTCTTAGGGAAGAAGGTTTTAAGGTGCGCAATGTTTTCAACATCAAAAATTAAGAAAACATCCCTCAACCGATGTTCAAACTAGAGGTAGAACCTGACTTTCATAATCTGAAGGAAGGGGAAGTGCATCAAATATATCAATTGCGACAGCCTAAAGAAACTTTTTAACACTCTAGTGATCCGCCCTAGTGTTAACTTATGTTCTCACTTACACAGACATACAAGCTCATACACTTATTACCACTTTTGAGCCGTTAACTAATATCCCGCCGGACTACGAACTTTCGTTAAGTTTCCCCTCAACGTCAGTTATTGTCCGGCGGTCCAAACTAAAAAACCGCAAATTGTTAACTTCAGATCTTTTCTGGAGATTACTGAGCGAAGACATCAGCTACCAAGCCACATTATATTTACGGAGGTAAATCCCTTGTAAAAAACCAAAATAATATTTATAACGAGTATCGATTCATGAATATAAAAAAAAGCACTTGACTAAAACCAAGTTTATTTGTCTTTTTTATTCACAATTCAACATTGGTGTGACTATCTTGCGCAATCGACTTGAGCCGCAATGCAGCCACATTGGTGTTTTTATGGTCCTTCGAGCCGGATATTTGCGGCTATGTCACATTCACTAGACGACCAAATCGTCTAACGGAGCCGGTATGTTTAGGCGCGTCTGCTAACACCAGGCGCCTAAATACATGCTATGTACTGCTGCATGTGCAAAAATTTCCTTTATGCAATTTAGTAAATTTTTGCACATCACTTCTCAACTGTCATGTAATTGAACTTTCTTAAGTTCTAATTAGATGGCAATTCAAAGTATGCTCGGCCTAGTCTGATGCACCCTCCGGACACTGCTTCCGGAGCATTTTGCGGACTCTGCATGACGTACAACCATGCAGAGGTGGCAAACGAACTTTGCCATTGGCCACAGTGCCTACCCACCATTTTTGAACCAATAAATATTTTTTTTATAAATACATACATGCAAATACTGGTCTCCGCTCTCACTGAGTTATTCAACACCGTAAAATCTCCGTAGAAGAACCCCATAAGCGTAGAGGCCCTGTTCAATGTCATAACTGCAAGGAATTTGGTCACACGCGTCGCTACTGCAGCTTACCTGGGATCTACACACTTCTAAAGAACGTGTGAAACCAAAAATGGAACCAAAATCCAAAAAGTGCAGTACCTGCGGTGGAAATCACACTGCTAACTATAGAGGTTGTCCGGTTTATATCTCAGTGAAAGAGAAAACAATTCCCAAAAATATTCCTATGAGGCATGACCCCATATCAGAAACCGCTAAGCCAATGTCTGCGCCAATGACTGTTAATAACTTTACTTCATATGCACAAATGCTCAAAAATACTCCTCCCACGCAACCACTTTTTGGTCAGAATAGTAGTAACCTAGAAGCTACTATAAACAACTTTATGAAAGTTATGCAGGAGCAAAGATTTGATTAAAAATCAAAATCTATTACTTCAAACCATTTAAGCTATACCATGAATAATCTCAAAATATGTTTTTTGGAATGCGAGCGGGATAACCCAGCATAAAAATGAACTAGAAATCTTCCTACAGCGATATCATATAGACGTTTTGCTTGTATCTGAAACCCACCTTACGCAATTTAATAACTTTCAAATTAATGGGTACAAATTCTATGATACTAAACATCCACAAGGTAAAGCCCGAGGTGGAACAGCTATTCTCATTCGTAACAGAATAAAGCACTATGAATTAGAATCCCAAAGTAATGAGTTCATTCATAACAGTGCAATAGACATTGATTACCACTTGGGTGGCCTTACTGTATCTGTTATATACTGCCCCCCTCGTCAAAGCATAACAAAAAAACAATTTAATGACTTTTTCCTAAAGTTTGGCAGTAAGTTTATTGTAGCAGGAGAGTACAATGCCAACACACATTCTGGGGATCTAGATTGATTACACCAAAGGGTAGAAATCTTTATAAAGTAATTCAGAACAGAGGATTTGACGTCTTGTGTACTGGTCATCTAACGTATTGGCCATCTTACCCCCAAAAAATACTCGATCTTATTGACTTTGGTGTAACAAAGGGTATTGCGGGACACCGAGTTAATACTGAGGCATTATTTGATCTCTCTTCAGATCATACACCCTGCCTCATAACATTATCAATGTTTATTAATTATGAAGAAACACAAAAAAATCTTACAAATAAGCACACAAACTGGTTAAAATACAAAAAGAATGTCAGTTCGCATATTGACCCGCAAATTTCTATTCGGACCAAGAATGATATCGACAGGGCAGCTGAAAATCTCACTGAAATCTAATAAATATTATAAATGTGAATGTTTGTATGTTTGGATGTTTGGGAAATCATCACGCGGAAACGACTGCACGAATTTGCATGAAATTTTGTACACAGATAGCTCATGGGCCAGATTGGTTAAAAGGCTATTTTTTTAAGAGTTGTCACCTGTTAAAAAAGTTTCATTTATTTAATATGCGGGAACGACTGAATGGATTTGCATGAAAATTTGCACACAGATAGCTTATGACCTACAGTGGAAAATAGGCTAATTTTTTGGAAGAGTTGCCATCTGTTAAAAAAGTTTAATTAAATTAATACGCGGAAACGACTAAACGGATTTGCATGAAATTTTGCACACAGATAGCTTATGGGCCAGATTGGTTAATAGGCTATTTTTTTAAGAGTTGCCACCTGTTAGAAATGTTTAATTTAATTAATACGCGGAAATGAGTGAACTGATTTGCATGGAAGTTTTCACATAGATAGCTTATGAGCTAGGGTGAAAAATAGGCTACTGTTTTAAGAGTTACCACCTGCCAAAAAAGTTTAATTCAATTAATACGTGGAAAAGACTTAACGGATTTGCATCAAATTTTGCAAGCAGATAGCTTCTGACCTACAGTGGAAAATAAGCAAATTTTTTGGAAGAGTTGCTACCTGTTAAAAAAGTTTTAATTAAATTAATACGCGGAAACGACTGAACAGATTTGCATGACATTTCGCACAGAGATAGCTTATGACCTATGTTGGAAAATAGGCTACTATTTTAAGAGTTATCACGTATTAGGAAACTTTAATTAAATTAATAGATGGAAATGTCTGAACTGATTTGCATGAAAGTATGCACACATATTACATACATATCTCTGGAAGTATTTGTGGGAGAGAACTGAAACTTGGTATAGGGTTTTGTATGTGAAATCAATGTTGGCATTAATCGATTGATGTTTTAATTAGTTAGTTAATTCGATTAAATTCAATCTGATTACAGTTAATCATGATTAATTTTAATCCGACTAAACAGTTAACCGTACCGCGATTAAAAAATTAATTTTTAATCATTAACTCTTAATTTCATCAAGTAGGTTTGGTGATTAATTAAGTTATGCTGGAATTTTCCTGTGCACACAAAGCAAGTTAATCCAGTATGGCTAAGTCGGGTTTCCTCATCGATCTAAGCAATTTGGTGTGCATTTTCATTAAGATATATGTATACCAACAAACGTTTTACAAACTAGGTTTGTAAAAGTTCCCAGTTTATGTATTACTAATAACAATAATTATACATTTTTTATATTACGTGCTTTTGATAAGCGTAAAACACAAAATAATTACTATAACTGGTGTTTGGTTTAAAACTCGGACAAACTAGACCAATTAATCAGATTTTATTTTTAATTGGATTAACGATTAATGTTTTAAATTAAATAAACGTAATCGCAGCCAGCGATTAACGATTAAAAAAATTTTATCATTAATCGTACAGTTGATTACGACTAATTAATTTTAATCGTCAAAGGCGATTAACATTTTAATCGTTAATTTTTAATCGTTAATCAGATTAACA
>NW_016163816.1:0-34583 GCF_001687245.7 Rhagoletis zephyria | reverse complement strand
TACCGCCAATGACATGCCCATGTTAAAATAAGGCCTTCCTGAAGCGAAAGGGTAAGCGATTCCCATCGCCTAGCTCGTTTCCACATTCGTTTCTATGGTAATCGTGTTTTTTGCTGGGTCATGGGTGATTTCGGCAGCAGCGAGGTATTTGTTGTGCCAATGGCTGTATTTTATATATGTATGTACATTAGGCATATAACTTTTTCTAATTGTACGAATTTGGTTTCGATCGGATCATTTGATCATGAAGAAATTAACGGTATTCTTAAATTTGTATATGAAAATTGAAGTCGGTTTTTTTTGCTTGAGAATTATTTGTTTTTAATTAGACGTTCATGTTTGTATAGCAGATTCGGATTCTGAAGAAAATAATACGTAACCTTTGTTTGATACTTTTTCCTCGGAAGTATCTCTAAATGACCTTCGAACTTCCTGCTAAAAGCGAGACCCTTAGTATTAAGTTTAAAAGGTCGCGAATCGCGGATTTCTATTTTCCATACAAATTACATAGAAAACAAATTTTTTCAACTTTGGAATTTATTTTCTCCACGCTCAACAAAAAATGTCTGGTATAATTTTTTGATAAACCTACTGGTTTAACGGTAATTCAAGCTTAAAGTCAAATTTATGCCATTATTACAGTTATTTCTCCTATTTTGGGTAAAATAATCAAAATTATTATTAAATATTGCAAATTTTTTGTTAAAAATCCTGATATTAAAATTATTTTTAAATTGTTGAGCTTTACAGTTGTAAGTTCTACATGCTTATTTTTCAAAATGGCCTTTTTTGTAACAAGCTATTGAGAAACTGGATAACCTAATAAAAAACGCACAATTCGATTCAAAAATACTTATTGTTGAATAATTATTAAGATAAAAACTTTAGAGAGTATATTCATATGGAACGCACATCTGGGTATTTCCATATGTCACGTACTCAAGCAAAACTATTTTTTTCTTTTAAATACTTCTTTGGACTCTTGTTAAGTACATAATTAGCTCTATATTTAACCGAAAAAAGAAAACAATCGAAGCGCATGGTCCTGAAATATATGCAATTAAAGACAGTGATGTTATGTGACAAAAATAGAAGTTATTTTTTTCATTTCTTACAAATTCGCAAAACTCTGCGAATTGTGGATGGCTCTTTTCTTAAAACTTGTTTTAATAAGATTCAGAGTAATTTTAGTTGTTTTTAGAGTTCATTGAATAAATGCAACTTGTTTCAAATTTCTTTACAACCCCAAGTGTGAAACGTTACGTAACAGGGCGTGACGTGACCTAATTTTTAATATTGCTTTTAAATGAATTTTTAACGCAAATAAAACATGAATTTCCTGACTTCAGCGCCAATTCATGTAAATTTCTTGGAAATATAAGATTTATTATGTTTCAACTACATACGCCAAATTCGAACCAAATCGGACCACAAATTCGGTTTTTTTTTTTAATTTCGACACTGGCGACACTGGTAGACCTTCCGATGGAAATACCCATACGTATGTATATGAGCAAATCTCACGAGTGGTTAAATTTGCAACAGACACGTTTTTTGATCGAAAATGGTGTTATGCCTAGAGTCCGACTGATTAATCGGCATCGGCATCAATCCCAGGTTCAGTTATTCAAGTTTTTCTTATACCAATCTTTGAAAAAAAGGTAAAAAACAGCATCAAAAATTTCAATATTACGATTCCGTTTTTTTAATATTTTTGTGTAAATTTTTTAAGCTTAAACCGTTTTGTCATTTGAGGGGATTTTTTCAAAAAACATCTTTAAGAAACAATTTTTATTCATAAAAAACTCCATTTTTGGAGGTATTTTCAAATCGGTCCAGCTCGCTTAAATCTTAATATTTTTCCGAAATATTTTGGTGGACGCCTTAAAACATAATAGGTTTTATAATTCCAATGGAAAACAGTACAGATTTTTTTTGCATGGGGAATTGGAATGGAATGGAATTGTGGGTGGCCGGAAAAACCAAAACCAAATTTTTCCAAGCACTCAACCAGTATTGCCCATTGTACTTAAGGCCAAGAAACAGGATTTGGAGGAAAGGGATATGTAGGTGGGGGTGGGAATTCCTTACTCCTTTGCAAACTTATGAATTTTAGCAATTTGTTGAGGGAAAGAGAATGTACGTCGTCCATTCTCAGTACATCCGACCCAAAAATGTACCATCTTAGTCTGGCGAAGGCCGGAGAGCGGCAGAGAAAATGTTCTGTACTATCCTCGTCCTCCAAACACGAGTGGATCGTCGATGATGCCTATGGTGACCATATGTCGTCCCCATGGAGTGTGCCCCGTAATCAGTCCTACCAGGCCTCGTAGATACTTGATGCACCGGATCGTTCCCGCTATGCTTGGCCCTACAATTGGCTCCGGTCCAATTGGGCGCCCCAGAGAACCGCAGTTCGCCAATTCATCAGCCAGTTCGTTACCTTGAACACCGTAGTGTCCTGGCACCCACACAAGTTCAAGCTCATTCCATCTTGTAACGGAGTTAAGCCTCAACTTACATTCCTGGACTAACTTTGAAGAGGTTCGAGCGGTTTCCAGGGCCTTTAGAGCAGCTTGGCTGTCACTGCAGATCCTGACTTTATGTCAGTATTGCAAAGACTTCCGATTGAGAGACCGTTGTCATTGCACCCAAAGCGGTAAAGCATCTGAAGTTTCCGTCCAGATGCCATCCAGCTTCCCAAGAGAGTGTCTAGATTTCTCCATTTTTCCCTTGTAGGAAATTTAACGACGTACTTTCTACTAAAGGAAACTCTAGGTATCAGTTTGTCATTTGGTGTCAAAAACAACCTTCTGAACAACTCTCTGTGCTTAGATCTCCGATCGCCGTACCACAGACCAACAGAGTGCAGTCGACACATCGTTTTCATTGCCTCCTCTTGGATAACTAAATCCAGAGGCGAAAAATTCAACAAATCATTAAGAGGCGGTCCCGACGTTGTACTCATGGCGCCCGTATTGCCTATACACACACTCCTTTGTAGCCTGTTTAGCACATAAGCCGTGGTTTTGACCATGGTTCTGCGCCACCATACTACAGCAGAATACGTGACGATTGGCTTGACTAAAGCTATGTATATCCAAAACACCATAGCCGGTCTCAGACCACAGGTCTTTCTAAAGGTTCTTCGACACTGTCCGAAAACTTTCAGCGATCGACTTACCTTCAGCTCGACGTGAGTTTTCCATGTCAGCTGCGTATCTTGAGTTATCCCTAGATATTTCACAACCACGGAAAGGGTTACGTTTACGCCACTAAGCACTGGAAGGTTGACACCTTCCAATTTTCTTTTCCGCGTAAACAGTACTAAGGTTGTCTTGCTGGGATTGACAGCAAGACCCTGCAAAGTGCACCACTCATCAATCTGTGTGTCTTAACACAAACCTTCATGAGAGATTTACCTGATGACAGTGCACAGACATCATACGCGTAAGCTTGGATTTGAACGAAGTCTTGCATTTCCGTTAGTAGAGAGTCCACTACCAAACACCACAAGAGAGGTGAGAGCACCCCGCCCTGAGGGCATCCTCTCCCAACTTCTACTATGGTACAAAGACTAGCTACATCTCCCACGGTTAGCAATTTCCTAGAGAGCATGAAGTGAATTCACCTTATGACGGTTTCGTTCACACCATGTGTTGGCGCAGTGTAGATATAGCCTAAGCAATGTAAATTTGCCATCACTAAATAATTTTGATCGAGGAGAAAGAAGAGGTCATTCTGGCAAGGAGGAGTGAAAACTCACAAAAGCGCAAGTTCTTAATATATGTGTATTTCTTCTAATCTACCATGCATATGTACATTTTATAAAACAGGAAATAAAGCGCCACGTCACAGTTAACATAGCACGGAAATTTGACAGTTTTTGTTAGTTCACCAAGGGCCGGGATATATAATAAACACCATGTGTTCTAGCCGCAGAGCACATGTAGTCAAAAGTATCAAAAGTAGCATTGTCAAACGCCCCCTCAATATCAGCGAAGGCTCCCATTGCGTACTCACCTGCTTCCAGCCCCACCTCGATCTTTGTAACAAAGTCATGTAGGGCTGATTCACAGGATTTTCCGCTTTGGTATGCATGTTGATGAACACTGAGGGAGCTATTCACCAAAACCTTGATCTAATGTACTTCTCGACCGTGCGCTCCAGACTTTTCAGCATGAAGGATGTCGGGCTAATTGGCCTGAAGCCTTTTGCCAGCGCATCCTTCCCGCATCCTTTCCTGGTTTGGGAATAAATACTACCCTGACTTTTCTCCAAAGAGTGGGAACGGGGCCAAATGTCAGACAGGCCCTAAATACCCTTATTAGAGCCCCTACAAGCCTGCCCCCCACACTTTAGCATTTTCGGATACACACCATCTAGGCCCGGTGACTTAAAGTCGTCAAAAGAGACTAAGGAAAACCTCACTGACCCCTCAGTCACCACCCGAGATGCTATGTACCAGTTTAGTTTGGTGGCTCTTCCCGACATGCTATCCTCCACCATATCTCTGCCTGCGTCAGGAACTATCCTGCTACGTGGAAAGTGAATTTCCAGGAGAGCTTGTTATGTCTCTAGCAGCGCCGTGGTATAAGTTCTATCAGATTTTCTAAGAGAATCAAGCCTAACCGTCAGGTCCTGTTGAAGTACTTTACACAGCCTGGCAGACATGATAGTATCGATATCACTGCATAAGTCTTTATAAGAGCGTTATTTTGACTTGCAAATTTGCCTCTTATATCCTTCTGCACGATATGATATTCGGACCAGTCCTCCCCATTTCGGGTTTTTAAAGCCCTATTCAGAAGTCTCCTAGACTTTTTCGAAGTTTGGTGAGTTCAGCGTTTCACCATACTTCCTCAAAACAACCAATCAAAGTTCTCGTTACCTCGCGGGTCGCCTCTTCAATTGATTTAGGGAGATTCGGTATTCTCGTTTCAAGGAGCAACCCAAGATTTTCCCAGTCCGCCTTTCGAGGATTCCGACCGTTTGGCACTTAACAAGTGTCAGTTCCTAGCCGAAATTCCATGAATGGATGATCTGATAGAAATTCGTCATCTAAGACCAACCGTCCTTTGATGTGATCCGCCATAACTACATTGATTAAGGTTAGATCTGTCACTTCTTGTCGTCTGCTGGTGACAAAAGTAGGTTTGTTACTACATTCTGTATTACCAATTCAGAGGACAGAATGTAGTCTAATAGCTTGTTCCCACAGAAGTTGCATTTCGTGCTACCCCATATAGTGTTTTGTGAGTTCGCGTCACAACCCACTATTAGGCCCATACCATTTGACTCGGCGTACTGCGCGATGTCCATAATCTCCCTCGAAGGAGGGGGGACTATAGAATCGTATGGCAGGTAAGCAGTGACTACGATGGACTCGGCGCGTTTCCCGTCCGTACAGTACCCAATTTTTATCGCAACGACATCTTGGGAGCAGAACTCTCTAACCATCGTGCATTCGACCGAGCGCGGTACTATAATGCATGCGCGCGGCCTTACTGTCCCTCTAAATTGAAGGACGTTACCCCAGGAAATCCCTCCAAGTCCACAGATACGCCCGCGACATGCCAATGGTTCCTGAATTAGGATTATTTGGTACATACATAGATTACTAAATGAAAAACAGATCCACATTAACTGGAATCAACATATGTAAAATCATTTATGCCCATTTATTTGAATAAAATAAACATACTTAGAAGAACCAATATTTCCCATATACCAAACCAAAAGAAAAACTTGAATTTTTGATTAAAGAAAACAAAATCAAAACCATTTGAGCGGTTTTCGAGCATTTTGGTAATAAAAAAATTGCTAATTTTTTCCACAGTTTTTTTCCTTAAAATGCTCAATATTTGTTGAATTTATATAAAATTTGTACACGATAATACATATTTCAATCACTCCAAAGAACCTATATCCCGAAATGAAAGATTTATCTACAAAACATAAGTTGCTAGAGCACTTTAAAGGCTCAAAATTTACCACAAAATAAGCCAAAATTTACCGTTATTTCTACGACAGAAACCTCACTGGTTGCTTATAAAAATGAATTTGTCGATCGGTTTGGAATTTTATCTTTTAAGCGCCACACTTTTCTTTGACATCGCGCCATTAGTTCTCCTGCAATAAGCGTTTTCCTGAAGCTCTGAAAATTACAACTGCAACATTAGAACATAGCCTACATATCGAAACGTAAGACGTATTCTACGTCAAAAAGTAAGTGCCCCTGTGCAACATTGGAGAAGGGAAACATACGTTACATACATATCTAGTTTGTCTCATAACCAATATACGTACATATCGTCGTTTAAACTACAAAACCGCGTATCGTGGTTCTGCAAAACCTCGAAACCGACATTTGTGCCAAAAAAGATATTTGCTTACCGGAAGCTCCTGGAATTAAGCCCATATCCCTCTATACTAAAATATCGATACTTAGGTATAAGAAGAAGAGATAATGGGGGATAAAAGAAAGAACCGCTTTGAAACAAAACACGTTTTACTCTCTCCTATGAATTTTGGGCAACCTCACTTCCGAGGTTTTGCATATTCTTGATACGCGATGGAAAGACCAAGTTAACCCTCTAATGCATGCATTTTATTTTGAGAAGATAAATTTAGAAGTTATAAATTTTATATCAACCAACATAGCTTGTATGTCAGAAAATTATTTTGAAGTCAAATTTACCCTCTGGGGCTGTAATATATAGCCTGCCTTAAGGCGGATCTATGCATTACAGATATAAAATTTTGATTATTTTTTGTTATGGAATTTTATTCACTTTGATTTTTTTAAACAAAATTTCAAGAAAACGATGGCTATCCGAATCTCACCGCTGATAACAGCAAGAGTCGCACTGGGTGTTGGCGGTTTGTACACCCTTCTGGTAACTCGACGTTTGGCTTTGTCCGCCGGAGGATGCAGTAAAAACTGTCGGTTAAAGCAGCTTGCGCTCCAGGTCCGACAAAGCGCGGTCGCCAAAAGAGATTTATATTCTGTCATCACTTTGCTTTTCGGGTTGGACAGTGACATCATGGCTGACCAAAGCTTGCTCACATCAGAGGTGAAGTTACAGGTCTTCAGATGCTCTTCCCCCTACTTCCGCTTGTGTACATTCACAAGTTGTTAAATCTCCCCGTTGAAGTCCCGGAGTGCGGAGAGTTCCGGGTTTGGCCTGACGAAGGTTGTCACGCTCATCAGCTAGGACAGCCACTTCAGTAGGAAAATTCGGACGGGGGTCCGAAATACATCCAGCTTGAATGACCGGGCTGCAGCAGCAGTGACAATACTGCGAAACTTACTCTCACCTACGTGAACGTCAGTTGGTGTGGGGAGTGCAGAAAAGGTGCTTTCAGTAACTTTCGCGAAACCATTCCCATCAGCATTGATGTAGGTTCGGTGTTCCGCGGAAGCAAAGTCGGCAGGTTTATCAATCAAGATGAGTATGGGCACATTGTCTGATGATAGAATCAGCAAAGGTTGCCACGTTATGCTGTTTATCAGATCACCGCTTATAATTTTTCAGGCGAGCTACGGCAGCTGCCCATAATACTGGTAGGCGAATTAAAATACAGCGGCTCCGCTGGCTTGGCCATGTCGTTCGAATGGACTCCAACGCTCCAGCTCTGAAAGTATTCAACTCGGAACCCGCTGGTGGTAGCAAAAGAGGAGGGAGGCTCCCCCTGCGATGGAAAGACCCGGTGGAGAAGAACTTGGCTTCTCTTGGTATTTACAGCGCCAAATAAGAAAACGATAAGAATTATTTTAATTAAAAATTAGAACTCCACACAAAAATGCCACCAGTTCAAATTTTTCTATCAACAGTTGCTGAGAGGCGTTGAGTTTCAATTAACTTATTTAATGGCAATGGAGTATTCATAAAATAGTACATATACATGCATACATACTTATGTACACACACACATACACATGGATACATACATATATCCGTTCTCTCAGCTGGAGCAAAAATATGAAGTGTGCCTTTGATCGATTACCTGTCGACGTGAACTACTTTGGGCGGTTGTCAGCGATGCTGACGTTGGCGTTAATTGATAAGTTGTTTTCCAAAAATATTCACACCCCTTAAAATATAATTATTATAGCCCCACTGACGACCGAACTGCCGATATGTATTTCGAAAATTTGTCGGTTGAGGAATTCACGACGATTTAAACGGTATTCAAATTTACAAAATGTGACGTTTTAGATTTTGCTGCTAGTAAAACTTAACCTGAAATACATGTGCAGTAGAATGGTCCAAAAAATGTTTTCTAAGATAGAGTTTTGGGCACCGTCCTAAATTTTTCCTCATGCCGAAAGAGGTGCGGTACTAAACCTTACGTTTCTAAGTATACATTTAGTGGATGCTCATGATGCTCATATTTTACTCCAGATGTATTGCGTACATATATTAATCAAACAATTGGTTAAGTAACCTAAGAACATTTCCAATTTAAATTAGAGCCATTCCACTGTNAATTTTCGGGACGTTAGCATAAGCGGTTGTAGAGATAAGCGATAAGAGAATTTCAGTTTGAATGGGCGATGCTACGCCCTCCTTTCCAANTTTAACAAAAATACCAAACGATTTCTTAGTTTTTTGTAACTATCATTTTAATGAAAGTGACTGGTGGGACACAGAAAAGAACTTTATTTTATCCTTGTGAACTAAAAGATGAATTTTAACCAAAACACTTAATTTTTACGAACGATGTGTTTGTGTTATAAAATATGAATTAACGTTTTCGTTTTCAATAAAATTCCGGTTTTTATAATCTTCATAGAAATATTAAAAAATATTTAAATTTGTGACTGGTGGGACATCTCCTTGTGACTGGTATAAAATAGTTATGTATGAAATAAAAGTTTCCGTAGACAAAAACTACAACTTCTTTTGAGTTTTTTAATACTACACAGGTTATGGGGAAATTGAGATAATTAGGGCATACTTAAATTTATGTCGCTTTCCTCTTTTCTATGGAATGATCCATTATCTAAAAAATACAAGCTCCAGTTGTCATGGCAACAGTACCTTTTTATAAAAATCAGTAACACATTTCATGGTCATTGAGCACCCTGTATTGGTTGCAGTAGAAATCTGAAAGTTGGTANTCCACGTATGTTGCTGTGTCGAATTTCAGGACGTCAGCATAAGCGGTTGTAGAGATAAGCGATATGAGAATTTCAGTTTGCATGGNTCGTTTTCAAGGATGAAAATTTTTTCCCCATAAAAAAATTTTACCACTTTAATGTGCAGTAACGCTGCAGATATTCTGCGCTGTAAAACTCACGTGCCGTACATTCTATTTGTTTCGTGCAGTGTAAAAAAACTCAAAAAATTATTGTTACTTTCGAGCTTACAATAAAAATGTATCTAGCTATTGAAATTATATGCGAATATTAAAACGTCAAATTATTTCACACATTTGCTTTGAGCCTCTNATTTTCGCCGAAAGTACGGTAATGGCAATATATGTTGCTGTGCCAATTTTCGGAACGTTAGCATAAGCGGTTGTAGAAATAAGTGATATGAGAATTTTACTTTGTATGGGCGGTGCCACGCCCCCTTTTCCAAAATCTACCATATTTCGCCGTAAGTACGGTATTGACAACATATGTTGCTGTGTCAAATTTCAGGACGTCAGTATAAGCGGTTCCAGAGATAAGCGATATGAGAATTTCAGTTTGCATGGGCGGTGCCACGCCCCTTTTCCAAAATCTACCACTTTTCGCCGAGAGTACGGTATTGACAACATATGTTGCAGTGTAATTTTCGGGACGTTAGCATAAGCGGTTGTAGAGATAAGCGATATGAGAATTTCAGTTTGTATGGGCGGTGCCACGCCCCCTTTTCCAAAATCTACCATATTTCGTCGTAAGTACGGTATTGTCAACGTATGTTGCTGTGTCGAATTTCAGGACGTTCGCATTGTCGGTTTCAGAGATAAGCGATATGAGAATTTCAGTTTGTATGGGGGGTGCCACGCCCCCCTTTCCCAACTCAACCAAGCTTCGCCGTAAGTTTGGTATTGACAACATATGTTTCTGTGCCAAATGTCAGAACGTTAGCATAAGTGGTTCCAGAGATAAGCGATATGAGAATTTCAGTTTGTATGGGGGGTGCCACGCTCCCTTTTCCAAAACCTATAACTTTTCGCCGTAAGTACGGTATAGCATATGTTGCTGTGTCAAATTTAAGGACGTTAGCATAGGCGGTTACAGAGATGACCGATAAGAGAATTGCAGTTTGTATAGGAGGTGCCACGCCCACTTTCCCAGTACCTACCATTTTTCAACGTAAGTAGGGTATTTACATTCTATGCATCTGTGCTAAGTTTCAGTTCCCCAGCATAATTCGTTTCAAAGATATAGTGGTTTTCACATTTTAGCCTATATGTCAGATGCCATGCCCCCTATATATCGGGATTAACATTTCTGGATTAGAGGAAGTTATATCCCTTAAATCGGTGTATGTTTTATTGAAATCGAGCGAACGGTGCCTTCACAAAAGGGATTGCAAAATTTTCTTGTGGCGTATTTATATATAGATCTATACATATTCAAATATTTCGTTGTTTACTTCTGTTTTTTTTTACAAATATAAGGTTATTTGCTTATACCGATTTCTGTTTTTGTTTGCACAAGCAAATCAGCTGATCGTTTGACACTTTTCATAAACTTACAGAAAAAAAACTCCGGACTAAAACCTGTAACTTCTGACTAGGAACAGTTGCTCAGTAACTCTCTCAAATGTATTCCCACTTAAAGGTTTTATACCAATAGGAACGACTTCTGACTAAGTCTTGTAAACCGGACTGCTATTGGAACAGACTAAAATTGTCTTGGTGTTCTGGTCCGCAGACATCGATCTAATTTTAAGCAGATTTTTGCTTTGGAAAAAAAGGTTAAGCTTTCTGTAATTTTTTCTAACATGTTGAATAATATCTGGTGAGTTTACATTCGTTCTGTTTAGTTAATTTGGTTAAAATCGAAGTTTGTATTTTCAGGCAAATGCCAAAAAATCGCAAGTTCCTGAACAGGTACACGGCTGTGGGGGTCACACCTACTACGCAGTAGATAAGTTAAAATCTCTTCAAAAGGGGCCTTTCTGAAAGTCATTCCTTTCTCCATATTTTTGTTTTTTTTTGTACGGAGTGGCATTGCTTACAATATAAGAAAATACTTCAAAAGATTGCAACGCCAGAAGCAAATAGACTGTATTTATAGAGATTAAGTGTCCTGGTCGATGGGTTCAGGATTATGGTAGCCCTACTCTAGGAATGTGGTTGGAAACACTGGTGCTGCACAGTGAGATATATTTTGAGCCATGAGGTATTAACTTAGCTACATAGTATGATTCAATAAAAGAGGTATTTCTGAAAGTGTGAATTGTATATAGAAAAGTAATTTTTCAGTTTTCCATGTTGGCGGAAGCATTGTTGAGAGTTCACGTTCCCTCCATGTTTTTAGAATCATAGCGCACTCAGCGGTCGTGCTTGGCAAAGATAAATTACAATTTCAAATTCCTCGGACCCCCAAAACCTCTAGAAGGGCCTTTTAATGGTATATAATATAAAAACCGTAATAGTTTTATTTTAATTTTGAGGCATTTCATAGATTTTATACCGGGCATTTTTTTAATTCTGGACTTCACAAAAGACATTTTACTTTGCCTTGTGTACTTTTCTACTACCATTTTCGTATCAAGAGATTTCATTTATTCCTCTTCATCCTTCCTTCGTACATAAATTTAACATTTTAAGGCTGTCAATAATTACATAATAGTAATCATATCCCTGTCGGGAAACTCCGAACTGGTGTACCAAATTTGTAGTTTCATACTAGATCTTTATCGCCAAAAACGATCCAGTCCGATATTAACTAGATCGCCACCAGGTCAAAAGCAGCGAGATGTGGTACTTTTAAAAAACAATTTGTTTTTAGAAATCTATATCTAAAATGACGAATGTAGAACTGGTTCGAAACCAGCAATGGAATTTCAAATTTCAAATTGTGCCTAAGGCCTGCAAAAATAGTGCCAAAATGGAGATGAAAGTGCCAAAAAATTGAAATTGCTTTCATTTAAGGCTTTTTAAGAACCACATATGTATTTTTAGAAATATTATCTATTTTTAATTTTAAATCTACTTCATTGAATTATTATTATTTCAATTACGAAGGGGAAAAACATTTAAATATAACTGTTCGGACCTGTTTACACATATACATACTTATGTACGAAATAATAGCATTGCGACATTTTGACCAGTTTTGACTATTATTTACATTGAATAATTTTTATTAATTTTATATAATGGCCCTTATTTTAAATTTTAAGAGGTTTTAATTTTCACTTTTCGAATCTATGAGTAATATATCGTTGTTTAAAGTACAAAACCGTGTATCGTCGTTCTGCAAAACTGCGTAACTGACATTTGCTGCCAGAAATTGGATTTACTCACACAAGCTCTTGGCTCAATCCTTATCCGTCCGTCCTGAAATATACTAGCCAGAAATGCGAATGCTTTATAAAAAAGAGAACCATTTTGAAAAATGAGTGTTTTTACTCTCTAGAAAATAATTTATGCAACCTCACATACGCGGTTTTGTACTTTAAACAACGATATGATTGTTTGTTATATACTGTCTAAACTTCTGTAATTTATGATTGTGCCAAAACTGAATGAATTGTGAAAGTTATCTTGTAAATGAAAGTGCCAAAAATGGTACTATTGTGCCTACTTTTCCATCACTGTGCGAAACTATAGAAAAGGGATGCAGAACGAACTAGATCTGGTCTAGCGAATTTTGAACTAGTTCAGAACTACCGAAAAAGGGATGCGCGGGGGCTTGTTTACTTTAAATAGAGTTTTGCTAGGCGGGTTTTTCGTTCAAATACGCTCTCAATGTGCACTTCGCAGATGCTTTTTCATAGTTTGGTAATACAAAACTTAAATTTGTGTTAACATTAAAACATATCTTGGGACCTTCTGGAATCTAACCAAAAACAGGCAGCACCTCTGCAAATTCAGCTACAGCTAAAGGTATGTAAACGTGTTTTCAAATGCCCAGTTTGATTTACATACATTCATTCAAACAAATTAGATTTCAGATTTAAAAGACATTTCTTTGCAAATATGTAATTAAAAATCGCTATCATGGTAAAACCAAAAAGACAGTTTGAAAACATCTTGTTACGTTTTTCGTCTGTCGGGGGGATTTATCGCGAACCAGTACTGGGTCTAAATCCTTGCAGGGAAACCGCGGACTAGTGAATCAAATATCTAGTTCCGTAATAGGTCTTTATCGCCAAAAAGGAACTAGTCCGATAGGAACTATATCCCCAGCAGTCCAAAATCGGCGAAAAGTGGTACTTTTAAAAAACTACTTTTTTCAGTTTTTTTCACTAGAAATCTATATCTAAAGTGACGAATTTAGAAATGGTTCGGAACTATAGAAAAAGGGACGCAGAACGCACTAGATCTTATTTGCCGAATTTAGAACTAGTTCGGAACTATCGAATAAGGGATGCAGCGGGGGGCTTGTTTACTTTACATAGATATGTGTTCGGCGGCTTTTTCGTTCAAATACGCTTCTATTCTTGTTTCGCAGATGCTTTTTCATAGCTTGGTAATACAAAACTAAAATTTGTGTAAACATTTCAGCATCTTAGGACCGTCTGGAATCTAAGAAATAACAGCGAGCACCTCTGCAAACTCAGCTACAGCTAAAGGTATGTAAACGTACATTTCTTACAACCATTCAAACAAATTTAATTTCAAATTGAACACACATTTCTTCCAAAATAACTTAAAATCGCACACACGGAAGAACCAAAAAGATTGAAAAAGCATGATACTTTTTTCTTTCGTCTGTCGATTTTAGAACTGGGTCGGAACTATAGAATTTGGGACTAGTTCGGAACTATCGAAAAAGGGATGCAGCGGGGGGCAATTGACACTTCCTAGGACATCGCCATGTTAAATTCGCCAATTGCTTGCATGCCAAAGAGATTTATCGCGTCCAGTACTGGGTCTAAATGTACTAGAAGCGCACTAGTTTAGAACTAGATATTTTCCCCACAGGGACCCTAATTTAATTTTCTGCTCCACACAAACACATATTTCGATCGTCTTATTTTTGCGCCTTCGCACGCACATTCATATACATACATACATACATATATACACACAAATGCATTGGTTTACTTTGTGTATTTGCTAGTTTCGCTTTGTTTTGTCCGGCAGCCAGTTGGATGACACAGTGAAACAGCTGCAGCTGCTTTCTATCCTTCTTCAGTTCGCCCGGAGCACGTCAACAACGCAAAATTGGATTGAAATGTTTTCAGCGGAAGGGGCGAGTCGAGCAATGAGCTAGTTGATTTTGTTGAGTGGCGGTGTGTTTTTTTGCTTTGGTAGGTATATGTATTCTATTTTGAAGGTCTGCAATGTATCGGGCAAACACGTGCAAATTGTTTTGTCGGCAACACTTCACTATAACGCAATTTTCAGCTGTGGTTCTGTTATGGATCCCACTTTCACTTCACGGTAAATAATTTTCATTTACATATGTATGTACATACATACATGCATGCATATATAACAATATCTTTTCTTATTATGCTTCCGTTTACCAAAAAAGGTGATCGGTTTTAAATATTCACTTAGTTAAATTTAATTTATATTTCATTTCAAAGTTCTGAAGACACCTTGACCCATAATTTAATTTTTTTGTCTGTTAATTCTAGTCTCAATTATTTCGTTCTTTCATTGCTCTATTTGCCTTTCTGCTTTTTTTGTTTCTGCCCAGCAATTTTGTTATGAACCCCGCATTTGTTTCAATATTAAAACAGCTGCACTTACA
Source organism: Rhagoletis zephyria (assembly GCF_001687245.7). Lineage (NCBI taxonomy): Eukaryota > Metazoa > Arthropoda > Insecta > Diptera > Tephritidae > Rhagoletis > Rhagoletis zephyria. The sequence continues at coordinate 19,705 of NW_016163816.1, read as the reverse complement.
TGTGTTGTGAAAGGTTTTCAATCATTCATACATATGTATATACGTATGTATGAAATTTAAATATTTTTCTTTACACCAGCACACTGTTCAGCCTGCGGCAATATTCATTATAAGTAGTTGTTACTCGTATTTTAAAGTTACAGTTCATATGTGTGTGCATATGTCACATGATCAGTTTTACTAAATATTTGGTTTGTTTACACTTAAACTGATGTAAACAGGCAAATGCGAATCACTGGCGCAGACGCTCATGCGGCGAAGGGCACCCTTAAGAAGCACCAACACAAAAGACTGAGGGCACAAACTTTCTTTCCCCCGTTTCTCACAATTTGCACTCTGCAATATAGAACTTGTAATTTCTAAATATCTGATTATACATATGTTCATATTATGAACTATCTTAAGCGTTTAGTGCTATAGACAACCAAGTGGCACACTTTAACCTGACCGCTTCGTATAACCGGCCCAACGCGTTCACCGATGGCACTGAATCCAATTCAACCGAGAGCTGGTCGCAAAACCATCGGATTTTCAATTGCTTTTGCAGCGTCGACGTGTCTTTGCAAACGCAAAATGAAAACACACTACGAATGCAACACAGCCCGACAAAAACAAAGAACAACTGATGCACAATTAATTCCGTCAGTCTGTTTTATGTCACTACGTAAACATTGCGTTCCTAGAGATGTACCTCTGGAAAATATTTTCCTCGCCTTGGTTCGAAGTATTCACCCGCTTCACGTGTGCACTTGGCAACGTCGGTTCCGCGTTTAACACTTGGCTCTGGCCAAAATTTCACTTTAGTGATGATGCCCTTTCGTGTGGAACAGTTACTCGCTGTGTTCGGATCTCGGAAATGTGCTTCTCTCGGTCAGTACAAAGGTGGTAGTTAACACATTCCATTTTTGTCGCTGTTTCCATCTGTTGTCATCCACAGCAGAGGAAAATACTTTTCGTGACGCATGCGCGCTGTTACTGTTGGCGCGGTGGTTGGGGACGTCTTGTATTGCAGGCAAACAGCTGTTCCACGGCTGACGAACGAGCGCTGTTTGCGGCAGCCGCTTGAGTGCCTCAGGCGCTTGCCTGCTTCCAGCTGCTGTGCACCTTTCGCTTACATTCTTTGCCCTGCCCATGCCTTCGCTTTCAGCACGGCATATCTGAAATTGGCATTTGCTTGAAAGAAAAAAATACACAAAGAATAAGTGTCAGCCATCGGTGCACATTCAAGAGCAGCCGGTGCATTTTGTTTATTCCTTTTTTTTGTATTTTTTTTGCTTCTGTTTCTGCTCGTTTAAGCATTTGTGATTGCTGTGGTAGTGTGATTGTGTGGTTGACCTGGTATTATCGATGTAATTTCATATGAATGAATGGTTAGCCATAGTCGTGTGCACTGGCCAAATGTTGCTGCAGGCGAAAGATGGCACAGCAAATTTTTATTGATATGGCTCCGAAATATTTTAATTAAAATTATTATGCAAAAGAAAACCTGTTAATACTATATATGAGAGAAGATCGCTGTATATAAATAGTCGTATTCGGAATTTGTTGTATATGCCCTTGTATTCTATATTTGTTTTATTTATGGGTTTTTGGTAAATAATACAGTAAAGTTCTACATTGCATTACTATAGAAATGTTACTGCGTTTTTGCTAGAAAACCATAACTACATAAAATAAAGAATTCAAGCACATATAAAGCGAATCCCGGCCAAATCGCAGGATGATTTTCCTGAACGGAGGAGGAGACTGAGTAGGGGTTGAAGGCTAAAGCGCGATACACGGCTGCGTTTAAGATCTGCGACCAAATTGGTGGCTAGACCAACCGGACTGGGGAGGAGGAGAAATGGTTGGTTTAGGCTAGGGAGGAACTAGAGAACGGCCGGTCTTACTAAGCTGCGAAAACACAATTCTCTGCTAAGGCTCTAAAGTTCGCAAACCGCATCGAGGAGCAAATTGTGGTGTCGCAAGCAAGCAAAAGGTTAAAGAGGTGGTAGCAAAGCCTCTAAAGAAACAGAAATGTAGGGACGAGGCTACGAGTCCAAACTTCATACAACTGCCCTCTATATCCAAGGCATCGGCGGCGGCCATTGTGATTGCCAAGCCAATTCTGGTCGTGGCGCTCATCGACGCAGTAACCCGCTCGGACAACTGATGCAAGAAAGGTGAGAGGCAGTGGAAATGAAACTACTAGAAGTCTTATTCCTAAAAAGGGAGGCGAAGCCGAACGCACCTATGCCGACATTTGACTGAGCAGGGTGGTTCAGCGGCGTCAAAATAATAAATTGGAATGATGTTCCCTCATTAGCATGGGTAAAAAGAGCGGTGAAAGGCCTCCAAGGCCTATCGTCGGACCCAAAGGCAGAGAGCGGAAATATTCATGTATGGACGTTCATACATTTATGATTTAATACGCGAACGTGTACATACACACATTTTCTAGTTCGTCCTTGTTCGCGAACGAGAAGCATAAATCAAGTCCAGATCGTTCGTGAATGTATTTATTGGTGAATCAAACAGCGTGCGTTCATATACATATGCATCTATACTATTATATAAAATTGATTATATGGAGTACGTTTGTAACGACTTATTTCTCAAAGTACTAAACCGATTTTAATATATTTTTTTTTAAAACGAAGCATTTGTAAAAAGACGCAGAGTGGCATACTTATATTTTTTATTCTTGGAAGATAAGCACCCTTTTTTTGGGTGTAAAGTTACAAAAAATTACAAAGACGTACAAGCATAAGCCTATTTGGTTGCCAAATACAGCGCATAGCTACGCGAAAAATCTGTACATCAGTGCCGATCAAACAAGAGCTCACAAAGGCAAAAGAGATGTGTATGAGCGACGTGACTATTTGAGCGAAACAGCGTTCTCTGATTGAACATCAAGAATAGGCATGTTTTATTCAACCATCACAAGCAAATAGCTAAATCTTGGCCAACTAACACGAAATTAGCTGATTTCCTATGTTAGCCTAATTTTGACAGTTGTTTGACTGCAAATAGTGTCAAAGAAAGTTTTTGCCTCTTTCTCATTGGCTGAAGGAGAAAATTTCTAATGCTGAATGGCAATGACTCTTGTTCAATATACAAGCCAAGATAGCTTTTCATAAGCCAATATAATTATGTTGGGTAAGTCCTCCATACAAAATAAGCTAATAGCTTAAATTTCTGGACAAATAAAACACGGCTAATGATAGAATACTAGCGAATACCCGGCGTGCTTCGCTGCGCCTTAAAAGTAATTTTGTTTTGTTACTCCCTCTCACAACATTCGAAAATATTAGTTAATATGGTTGTACATATTTGTATAGTAGGGAGATTTTTTCAAATTACTATAAATATACGTTATTTGAATATTGAATTAATACACGTTTGAGGAAAGGGTGCGATAGTAGACTCCAGTTATAAGATTATAAATTAAATTTCCAAGAGAAAGTCGGTTCTTTACATATTTCTAATTACCTTCGAAAATATATTAACTACAAAAAAAAAATAAACAATGCTTCATAGATCGATTTTTTTTAAATCTGACTTCATAAAGTTATTTAAAAATGTTTTGTAAATGAGGCCATAAGAGCTTAGGGGGAGAGTTACAACACAAAAATACATTTAAGGCGCAGCGAAGCACGCCGGGTAATTGCTAGTGTAGCTATAAGATACAAGTTTTTCGGTGGCAGTTTAAACTTAGCTCTCGTAAACTGAGTTTGAATTGAACAGGTGGCTGAATGTTATTGGCTAAACTTAGTTTAAACCAGCCAGCTCGAGCGTTTAAACTAAGTTTTAACCACAGCCGTACACTGAAAAACTGGTCCTTGGGCTAGTGATACTACTTATTCTATGCGAAGGCAATATTGCATAGAATTGCACCGTTCATCCGATTTAAAAAAATGAGAAGTCAAATGGAAGGGCTTGATCCCTCGATATGCAGGGTTGCCACCTGCACAAAAATTGAAATATTTACGCCGTTCGCCCGAATTTTCAAAAATAGGGTGTCAAACTAAAGAGTTTTGCCAACAGATGAGCAAGTACGGTTTATTGTTTGAACAGCGTTGCCACCTTTTGATACATATATTATAAACTCTGATCCGAACGTTGGACTAAAAAATGTGGTGTTAAGTTAGAGGCTGTGGATGTACGATAAAGTTTTAGTTTTTTAATATGTATTTTTATACCCGAGCGCACTTGTGCACAACAATTCGAAATAGATATATATTAATGTATACATAAATGCTAAGAATGAAAAAAGAAATCAATTAAGTGGTGACTGTCTGTGCGTTCATCACACACGATAACTCGAATAAAAATTGAGATATCTTAGAGAAACTTGGTATGTGTACTTCTTTTCAATGAAGAACGGATGGGATTGAAAATGGGGAAAAATCATCAAATAACCACGACTACCTCCCATATAACAGCAGCGATATTTCAGTACCTACTAAAGCTTATTCACTCAAAATTGATAGTTATAATGATTTTCAGGCGAAAAATAAGAATATTAAAAGCTTTTGGAAAATGGGCGTAGCCACTCCCACTTATGTCTCGCAAACTTGGTACAGTTGCTGCTCTTAGTAAAGCATACCAAACAGCTGAAAATTTTTAAAATCGGACAATGACCAAGCCCACATCCCATATAACGGTAATTTCAAGAAATACGAAATCTTCGATAAATTGGTAAATACTGAAGCAAATTTATTCAAAATTGATGTTTGCAATATTTCTTTAGCAAAAAAATACGTGTATAACAAAATTTTGGAAAATAGGAACCGCCCACTTATGACCACATATGTGTACCTCGGTAACCGTTCGATCAATTTGTACTAAACTCTGTATAATTAGTGTGCGTGGCACATAAAAGCAATACGTTGAAATCTATCTGCGATTTTTTGCATGAATCAACTCATAGGACTTACATCCAATAAATGCAAATACTTTTTTCTTCATGATTTTATACACTACTTAAAAAACTACTGTCATACATGTTTTTGTATTAATTGCGTTGAATCTGTACAATCCACAAGCAGTTATGTTACCTCTCTCTGAAAATTGAGTTAGCTGACTTAAGATCTAGGTGTGCGATATGATGAACTCCATCCTCAATATATGTAAGAGATAATTAGATATTTGTGTAAAATTTTCTAGCTGATTTTCATCCAATAGCTAAATGCACCCTAAACCTGCAACACGAGAAATATATTAGTGGGATTTATTAAACGTCGCAAAGTTGTTGCAAATGTCGCATTTGTTGCAAAATTTGCCACCTTGCGACACAGCTGATTACTTTTGTATGGAAACTCTCTTTCGACAAATTTGCGACACTGCCATAATATTTGAGCTTGCAATCACTGCAAACTTAAAGTCACATGATACTTATTTGGCTTGGAATACTTCAAGAAAAAGTATATTTGTTAAGACTGCTTCGAAATGTAACTGTAAAAACTTGTCTTTTTCACTTACGCGCGGCATTTTGTAAAAATTTTACATTTGTAATCCGGAGTTGCGATAGCTCGTTCATACAACTTTCTTTGCAACGTTGCCATTTCGTCTAAAATGCCACTTTGCGACGTTTTATGAAACGCACTGTTATTGGAGACTTCTTCAGACGTTGGCTAACATGCGAATTAGAGCTTAAAAAGTTATACCTACAAATTCATATGCGGAAGATCTTTATTCATTGCAGCACTTTATTTGGATGTACGCGTTAATTTTCACAGTACGTCTCTTTTTAGCTGTGATCAAAAACACGCCGCTGTGTCCTTTTTAATATTTTGATATTGATATACGTATATATATTTTTATATTTCTAACTTTGTTTGTAGGATCTTTTTATTATTATTTCTTAATCTAACAAACGGAGCATATTTTAAACGGTGACAGCCCTATTCAAACAATAAACCCTACATGCACATCTGTAAGCCAAACACTTTCATTTGACATCTTATCTTTGAAAATCAGGCGAACGACGTAAATATTATAATTTTATACGCAGGTGGTAACCCTTATAAAAACTAACACCTCAATGCTCATCTAGCGGTCAAGCCCTTTTATTTGACACCTCATTTTTGAAAATCGGATGAACGGTGCAATTCTTATGCAATTAACAAATTGCCTTCGCATATATCTAACATACGCGAACGCGAACGATCTGGACTTGTTTTAAGCTTCTCTTTCACGAACGAGAAATAACAGGAGAATCGTTCATGCTCGCGTTCGCTTACGAACGTGAATGCATATTTCCGAACCAGTGATCGGACTTCTACCACATTGTGGTAGATCTGCCACTTTTTTGAGCATCTACCACATCTACCACACAAGGTCTGAAATCTACCACATATTCGCATTTTTGAGTAGTTTTATTTTTGCTCGACATAATTTTCTTAAGTTTAAGAGCAGAAATTGTCCAATACTAAACACTAACAACAGGCAGAAAGGGATTATAAAATAAACTGTAAAATATTAATATTTCTCAATATTCAGTTTTTCTACAGAAAACGTGGTTTTATTGTGTTAAATTGCAAAATATATGATTTATAAAAATAATTAATAGCGAAAATGTTAAAAAACGGCGATTTTTGTGAAAGTATTAGCAAATTTCAGTGCATCTAACGTTTCTAAAGCGTTGTCCAAGTAGCGGTTTCTGGAACGTGCTACATTTGTTCGTGATGTGATAAAAATAAAAATTGGCAGCACTCCGCAAGGTTGCAGAAATCTTTCAAAATATGTTCGAAAAATATGTTGATATTGGAGGAACGGCTTTACACGTTCAAGGAGAAAAATTGCCAAAACTCAACGCAATTTTTAGCAACTTCAATCCTGCACTTTAATATACTAAAATAATTTTTTTTTAGATTCTAATTAAAATGTTTGCAATTTATGTGAAACCTTGCAGAATTTTTTTAAGTTTGTACAAAGTTTGATCCAAAACCTGAGATCTACCACATTTGTTTGAAATCTACCACATTTGTTTGAAGTCTACCACATTTTTTCCAGATTCTACCACACAACTTTTTCTTCGTGTCCGATCACTGTTCCGAATCCTGCCCAAAGGCAAAGGTAACGTTCCTGGCGTGGTGAAACCAAAGCATGCGCTGGGTTTACTGCTAAGACAAAACCCGACTGGTGACTGGGGATCGAGCGTGGGATCAAATGAGGGTGGTCAGCAATATAGTATATTCTCCAGAGAAATAAGACGGAATAAGACATTCTCTATGCTCACAGGCGGCTTGATGGTTGTGACGCTAAAGAACGTCAACGATGAATCGCTCCTCGTTGCGCCTTACTGCATGGCCCACGGACTAAAAATTAAAAAGGCAAAAGTAATGGTATTCTATATTTAGTAATAAAACCTCTTAGTATTATTTTGCCATTAAAAAGCCTCCCCTAAGTTTGTAACACTAGAATTAGTAAATACATCTAAAAAAATAAGTGCGCTTGGGCCACACTGGAGAAGTGAAACTTACGGTACATATCTATTTTGTCTTATAATCTATATATGTAAACCTATTTATGTAAAGTAATTCGTAACAAACAAGAATATAATTTTTTTATATAGAGTATTCATCATATTGTATTTAATTGTGGATATAATTTAGCAAAATTCGAGAAAAAGGCACATGCAATTCAGCAAGGTATAGAAAAAAATTCGTTTAATACTGAGTCAACATTAACATCCAGATTACGATGAATATTGAGAAAAGCTAGCCCATTGTGTGCTCGTTCTCTGCCCATGCCTGCACATTAGCCTGCGCCTTAGTTGTATGGAGAACATATTTTGTTAAGCTACAAAGCAAGCCTCACCTAGAAATGTTCCTTTGGTCATAGAAACGTGCATTGCGAAAAATGATTAAAATCGGACAACGGAAAGACGTGCCTCGCAGAGCGCTAAAGTTCAGCATTTTCTTGCAATTGCATATAAATTAGTGAAAATTTTAATATATGTATTTTAATGGCTTTTGGTGTAGTTTTGCCCCCGATGTCAAATATGGCTAACCTATTTTTAAACCACGTAAAATTACAAATTTCTTGGAATTCAGAAGTTAAATTTTAGCTAAGTAGATCAAATTGGTTCGAAGAAAAAAATTTGTAGTAGCGAAATTTTGATGTCGATAAAAATTTCGACTACAAAATCGATAATAATATTGGTAGCAAAATCGATTAGAAAATCGACAAAAATATCGATAACACAATCGATTAAAATATCGATAAATAATCGATAACAAAAGCGATAAATAATTTATAACAAAATCGATATGTAATCGATACCAAAATCGATAAAAAAATCTATAAAAATATGGATAATCAATTCGATAAAAATATCGATAACAAAATCGATAGCAAAACCAGTAACAATATCGACAAAATATATCGGTAACATAATCGATAAAAATATCGATTATTACATCGATAAGTTCTGAAAATGTCGACAGCAAAATCGATAACAATAACGATAAAAATATCGATTATGTTATCGGTAAGTCCCGAGAATCCCGAAAATCTCTAAAACCCCAAAATCGGTCCCAGGTTGAGTCTCTGTGTCTCTATCAATATCCCTTTTTTTATAATTACCTTTATTTTAATCTTTTTTATTTTTTCTCATCTTCGTCTCTACTTTTATCGGTATCCTCATCCTCATCTTCATATTTATCTTTACTTTTACTTTTATGTTTATCGTTTTCTTCATCTACATATTCCCCTTCACCTTTGCCATTATCATTTTTGCTTTTATCTTTACGCATCTTTGTTTTTTGATTTTATTTTCACCTTTGCCTTTATCCGTTTCTTTATCTGTGTAAGTACTCACTTTTACTTCTGTTCTTGTATTGGTTTTATTCTAAGTGTTATTCTTTAACCTTTTATTAACAAGTTTTTGTTAAATTAATACCATGTGCATATAGTCAAGAGGCACTTGTTTCAGCCCCAAACATTGCCGTTGCGCCATTTCCGTGTGCAGTTTCCGTTGAGTCTGCCAATTTACTCCCAACCAACCAACTGCCGCTAAAGAAGATCTACGTCAAAAAATGGATTCTAACATAGATTGTTTCGAAATATAATCAATATCGGAAAGTGAATACGCCAATGCCGTTTCGATAAACGGAGGATGGGCAAACGGTATGCAAAGCAAAGCTTCGTGACAGAATCAGAATAGAAATATATTATAATAACATCCACAAATGCATACATATGTATATAGGCATTCACCCTATAGCATAATTTAGAGACAGTCTGGCAAAGCGCTAGTTCCATCGTACAAATTTCAGAACTGCCTCCGGAGTCCGGATTGCTGCAAAACGGCAGCAGCGCAATGCAGTTGAAACTTGTGGGGTACTATTTGCGCTATCGACAAAGTTTGGCATGTGAAAACTGAGAAATAAATGTACAAAATCTCGCTTCTCGTACAATACGTACAGCATTCACTTGGGATAGATGGAGAAGTAGTACCGTCCATTTTCAAACTAGTTCGTCGCGAGTTCCGAACCAGTTTAATTAGCAGCAAGGTCAAACATTTCTCCTTTTAAATATATATATGCATATGTACGAATTCAGCCTGCGCCAGCCGTTCTAACAACGACAACAATAAAAACAACACCAAAAATCATCAAAATGCCAACTGCACCCGCGACATCACACACAAAACAGCTAACACAAAAAGCAAAGTTTGTACACAAACCCGCATTTGTGCTGCTGAGTCCCAGCACCCCACCCCACAAAAACCATCAGTTGGAGCACAGCTGCTGGAGTGCCTCAATAGGAGCTTTGGCACCAGCACAAGCGCAAACTGAAAGTCAGCATCAGCCGGCAAATGACGGAAAACGCCATTAGGTGAGATTTGGCCATACGAACAACAATTGTGCAACAATAAATGGGAAGCGACACCACACCAAAGGTACGGTCGGTCGGACGCTCAAAGTATGTTGGGGCTACTTTTAAAACATCAGAAAGTAAAGAAAAGTTGCCAGATTGAATTAATATATGAATATTAAAAGTTTTAGTTTTAAGCAACGTCTGCCGTGCGAGACTTCGCTAGATTATGTTATTGAAACGATCGTATAACTATGAGGCCTTTGACTTTTTACGTTGGTAAATTCACAACTTTTGAACTTATGAAGATATGTAGGGGATTCACAAGACGTGTTAAAAGCCTGATTATGGCAACTTAACTTAACTTAACGGAACGCAGAACTTAGAGAATCAAAATGGAACAGATTTCGCCGTGGCATTAAGTTACGTTAAGTTTCGGTTGTTCAATTATAAGCAACACCCATTTAACAGAATTTTTAAGAGAGAGCCGTAAGTTACGTTAGGTTGCCATAATCAGACCATAAGTGTCGTAAAATTTTAAGCTTAAAATCTTGTTTATGTTATGTTATGCTAATTATATATTTTTTATCAGTTTAAAAATATTTCGGTGCAGTTAGATATCCCCTAAAACCATTTTAATCATTATTTTACATAAAAAATGTTAGCTTAAGATTTTACGACGGTTAGCGCGTCTTGTGAGTCCCCTAATAGTAACAGTTTAAATTGGAACTGCAAGAAAATATTCACGCTTTGAAAGAGGTGTAAATACAAGGTGTTACAACAACAGGGTGCTTTAAAATTTACTGGCGAATTTTATATACTTTTGAAAAATGTAAACATTTGAATCTTTCAGTAATTTCTGGAGTTAGATTACTGAAGATTGGTTAATAAAATTACATTTCAGCATAAACCAATTAACAATTTCTACCAAACTCGGTAGGCGCATTGATTTCGAAAATTTAAAATGCGTCTAAAACAAAATTTTCCAAGTTGTGATATTTTGAAAAACTACAAGATCTGTACTTATGTATAAAATACGATAGCTAAAAACATCTCATGAAGGGGCGTTGCACCGCCGATTTGTGATAAAATGCTTTATCTCAGTAACCGCCTTACCCATCTTCAGCCTTCAGTAAACATTTAAAATGCATCTGAAACCGAAATAGCTAAACATAAAAATATGTAGAAATACAGGGTGCCATAGTAACAGGACGCTTTAAAATTCCTTTTCAAATTGGTTATTTAGTATCATTCTGAGTTCAGGCCCAGTTTCTGACCAACATCAAAAAAATAAAACATAAAAAAAGGTTTTTTTTTTAATAGCGGTCGCCCCTCTGTAGGGAATGGCAAAACTCTTAGTATATTCTGTCATGAAAAACAGCTTCTCATAAAAATACAATTGCTGTTTAGAGTCGGCGTAAAACTGTAGGTCCCTCCTTTGTGTGACAACATCAAGGCGCACGTCATAAATTGTGTAAGCGTCAATGTCTTATTTGTATTATTAATAATAATAATAGATTGGCTCTTACACATATGTTAGTGTTTGGCCGAGCTTCTCCTCCGGCGTTTACGCCGGCTCCGAACGGCGATTGCATTTTTATTAGAAGCTGTTTTTCATGACAGAAATACACTCGGAGGTTTGCCATTGCCTGCCGAGGGACGACCGCTGTTAAGAAAAAACCTTGTTTTCTATATTTTTTGCGATGTTGATTTGACCAGGGTTTGAACCCAGGCGTTGCGGAGTGGAAGCGCGCACTGCTTACCACTACACCACAGCGACATCACATTATTATTACAATTACTTTTATTATTATTTAGTATATAACTTCTACATAATTATTTTTTGGTATGATAAAACCGGTGTTGGCAAGTAAGTTTTTAGGCAGTGTTTCCTTTTTGGCTTGACTTATTTGTTTGTATCTAACAGAGTTGTCAAACTATCGATAGTTTTATTTTTTTGCCCCTATCGATGAGTAGCGATAGTTTTTCCCAAAAAAGGTTAAACTATCGATAGTACCAGTTGACTATCGATAGTTTAAAACCTCTAGCACAGCCGATTTTATTTATAATGTCTCCATGTTTCTGCGCGTCAGTTTTTTAAGTTTGTCAATTTTTTATTAAAGTGATACTTTCATTGTGATTCCTCCTTTAATGGCCGTTTTCTCAAGCAACCTTTAATTGAAAAGCTCCCTTTATATTTAAACGTTGCTTCAAACCATAAGGCTCTGTCTGAAGTTACGCATTTCTATAATCGGTGTTTGACGTTTGTATGTTTCTTGGCTGTAAATAAATCAAAAAAATTATATTACGAAATTTAAACAAAATATATCATATTTGAAAATTTATAATAAGCAATAATTAAACAAGCAAATGCGGCAAATGATAAAGCTGTTTTTGATAGACCTTTTCATGCTGATTACGAGTCCGTAAGCATAAAGTTTCCATCAGCTCCAGACTTTGAGAAAAACTAGGTCAAAGTGTCAAAAAATCGCGTTTTTTGCAATATTTGAGAAGGTCTAGCACAAAAAACAAAAGGTGATAGAACCTTTAACTGGGGTTTAAATTAAAGCTATAACTCTCGGCTACTATCTCTGCACCTTGAGCTGATGGTCACTAAAAGTTATTTATTGAACAATATAAAAATACTGGAATAAATACTGTGCTATTAAAAAAAATAATAAGTTTTGCCAAAATCAGTTTTTGCTGTTAAATAAATAACTATAAGTGACCTTAGGGTTAAGGTTCAGGGATGGTATTTTAAGCGATTGTAGTCGAAAGTTCAAGCCTTAATTCCAGCCCATGTAGAAGGCTCTATCTCCTCTTGTTTAATTGCGATGGGTACTCAAACTTCGCACAAAATCAGGTTTTGCTGTTCAATAAATGACTATAAGTGGCCATCAGGTAAAGATGTAGGGATGGTTTTTTTAGGGATAGTAGTCGAGACTTCTAGCTTTAATTTAAGCCTAATACCGCCTTTTGTTTCTTTGCTAGATCTTCTAAAACATTGCCAAAAAAACCCGATTTTTTGACATTTTGACCTCGTTTTTCACAAAATCCGGAGCTGATGGAAACCTTATACTCATGGATTCGTAATCGGCACTGACAAGTCAATCAAAAACAGCTGTAACATTTGCCGCAACCAATTTTTTTCCATTTTTGTCGCCATGTGTTATAGATCATAAGAAGGAGCTTTCTTTACTAGGCTAATCATTTTATTTTTAACTGTAAGCTTCAGTAATAGATATATAAATAAATAAATAAAATTCGATAATAAAATGCTTTACTTACGACAGAACTATACATGTTAAAGCAATATAATATAAATATAATAATAGTACTATCGATGGTAGCGTTTGACACTATCGATAGTATTGCTGGAAACTATCTACGAGTAATGATAGTTTTTTTTCTGAAACATGGAAACTATCGATGGTGGCACTATCTATAGTTCTACAACTCTAGTATCTAAACTAGAGATGAGCAAAACACATATGTATATGGGAGAATCAAGTATATATGTAAAACCAAATATTGCGATAGACGTAGTACCCCCGGTACTTTCGAGGAGCAATAGTTTACTCATAGCATTGATTGGTGTTTGGCAAACAATTTTTGTGTGATAAAAATGTATTTATATGCGGTGCAATTTATATAAATAATTTTACAATTACAAAAGATATTCCATGAAAAAGCATGTGTGAACGTGATTGAAAAAAATATTAGAAAACGTAAAATGCGTGATTTACAAAATCATCACCGTGGGCGTACGTGAACGTGAGCCAAAGTCACACACGCGCCCATCTCTATTCCAAAATTGGCATTATGTTGGAATAATGACTCATTGCAAATTCTTTGAAGTCTATTAGCTTCTGATAACGCGAAAGCTCAAAGCTCTACTTAAATACCAGAAATCAGTCAAAACTTAGTTTAATAATAATTTAATAATAATAATAGTAAATTAAAGTAAGTCCAAATTTTAATTTCGTACTTATTCTGAATTGGTTGTAAAAGGTACCCCAGAACTGGATTTAAAGATTGGTGTATATTGTTAAAATATTTTCCGTAAAATTTCCCTTCAAGTATATAAATAAAAATATGAGAAACAATTTCTCCATTCGTCATATATATACATATGTATATATATATATAATTTAATACATGTGCCAGGGATGGCATTTCAAAATTTCACAATGGTCCTAATTACGGATGGCAGCGGCTAATCATTTGATTAAATTAATCGATTATTTTGGTCCAATTTACGATTTAACTGTATCGTAGTTTTTGTTTCATTAATCAATTACACTGTGCGACACTAAAAAATACCTGGGAAGTTATGTATATTTTCTGGCAGGTCTTTTCGTGTAAAATAAGAATCGAAATATGAAATTTGCCAAACACCCCGATTGATTCTCAGAAAATAAACCATCTCGTCATAAGACAAATATTTTAAAAATAGTTCATGAAAAACGCCCATTATTTTGAACCTCTCTTTTTATAGAAAATAAAACAAGGATGACGATGATGTAACATTAAATCCCTAATTTGCTGTTCTCTTGTATGTAAATCAACCTCAAAAAGTTTAACTGCTAATAACTAAGTCAGCTTTAGGAAATGCTAACCACTTTAGCTTTAAAAGGACGTTAAGATGAAGTCTCTACGATGAGCAGAACCTGAGATATAACGATTTGAAGAAGTACATCATTGGTCGGAATCATGAAATAATCCAAAAGAAATTTCCTCGAATTCGTGTTAGCTTCTTTCATGTATATGTAGAGACCATAAAAAAAATTTAGAGGCAATCGAAAGAATGACACCAAATTTGTTGTCCGCAGCAGTTTAGCGCAACCGTTACTAAAAAATCCGTCACTGTCAAATTCAACTCGCAAAGGTACACACCAACATGTTGTCTCAAATGATCAGAAAAATATTACGATCATCTAACACGCAACTGTTCAGTTGATCAGAAGTACACAACAACACGTTCAGAAGATGCAATGGCAACAGTTACTGAGCTGTTGCGCCTTCTGAACGTGCCCAATGCCTCACATAAATATGTATATGTATATGTATGTCCAGACATCAGTTGTACCAACTGAAAAACTTATTTAGCCACCATTACACGGAAAACTTATCGTAGTAAAGACATTCATTCCAAAAATTAGCCAAGCAATGAAACAAGAAGATAAGAATACTCCATATTTTACATGTGTCACATTGTTTGCTAAGCAGCCCACCCCATATCTCCATATTTGGTTTGATTTAAAACACTCGAAACCTCTTGGAAAAATTGGTTTAAAGGGGCTATTGGTCATTTAAAAAATTCAAAGTGGCGGTTTGAATATCATATATTACGAAGTCGTCAATTCGAACGTGCGTACATGGCGTATGAGTCACTCAGAAGAGATGTGAATGTTGCTCATACGCCATGGACGTACGTTCGATTTCAACATTTGCGTTATAAATGATAATCAAATATGAACTAGCCATTTTGATTTTTTTATTCTGATTTCAGAATCATAATGAGCGATCTTGAAAGCTCCCGTTGTAAGATTATTATGGCCGCCATATTTAAACCGCCAGCTCTTAATTATGAACATATTCACGAAATTCTTTTGGGGTGGCAACCTGCTGATGGTCGTAAATTGGCCTCACAAGCTGTGACCAAATTATTGGAAAACATAGCAGAAAAGCAGAGCGCAACATTTGCTGCTGATGCGGCATATACCTACTAAAGTAGAAGACGCAGCAGATGAATTGAAATCACGGCAATTCCCACTGCCACCGCCACAGCTAGAGCCAATGCCAGTAAACGCAATGTTTGTCCAGGATTTTATTGCTGTTGTCAGTGTGTAGTTATTGTAGCTGCTGCCGGTGCTAGTGCCATAAGTGCAAGGTCTGCTGAATTGCACGAAATTGCGTGGGAAATGTTGGCGGGCAAATTGTGATAAGCTGACGCGCTGTGTCGACAAGGACACCCCACCGAGAACGTTTAGAAAACTGAATTATGCGGAGTGCAAAAAAGAGAAGGAGCTGTATAAATATATACGTATCTACGTATGCCTGTACTATGTACACGAACAAAAAAACAAATATGTAGATGGGGAGATTGGCGCGTATGGCGCATGTAGCAGAAACTTTGGTTACTGTGCGACATTTTTGGGAATAATTTTTTATATGATTAAATGTGTGCAATAGAAATATACATGTGCACATACATATAATACATATGTATATTTTGGTTGTTTGAGGTAATTTCGTATAGCCTCCGCGTCAATGGAGAAATTCAAACTAAGACAGCTGAGTTGTAAGTAGGAGTTCGTGAGTGTGTAGCAGGCACATTGGAACATTTGGGTTATTTGCCGCTGTTTTAATGCAATCCGGCCCTTTAGGCCCAATAGACAGATTTGTGGGCCAAAGTGCTGAAACAAGACTAATTTACGTGTTTAGTTAAAAGTTTTACGGACATATTACAGATCGTCGTTATAAATAATAAAAACCATAGTTTAAAAATTAAAAACACGCTTTCATTAATAGTATAATTAACAAATAATTTACAGATATAAATATTTCGTTTAAGAGGAATAGGAAGTTTATTATCTTCATTTCGTCACTAGACACGAATAAAGGCGCGCTATTGTTTTGACAGCGAAAAAAGACGCATTGACGAAAAAAGACGCGTAAAAAAACTTCGGCGAAAAAATACGCGTAAACCTAGTTGACGGCGAAGAAAGACGCGTAAGCATAGATTTATACCACGTGAAGGACTGCCACTTCAGGATTATTCCCCAAACCCCTTTGGGGAATGTACATACAATTACACTCGCAAACACAGTGGACCACGAAAATAAGTTTACTCTTCTTTATTCGCCATCAAATAGGTTAATGTGCTTTTCTTCGCCGTCGTCTACGTTTAGGCGCCTTTCTTCGTTGAAGTTTTTTTTATGCGTCTCTTTTCGTGGTCAGCTTTTGAGCTCGCGCCTTTATACGTGTCTAGTGAAGATTTAATTTAACTTTCAAAGTGATTGACAATAAAATTTACTTAAATGGAAAACAAAACTTGTGTGGCTTGATATTAATTACCACGCTTATTTTTAGAAACAAAATTCAGGCAATAGGAAAATGGACATTGTTGATCCGGATCCGTCTCCATACGCTTTTATTCATATTTTTTTACAAATAAATTGTCTGAAATCTCTTTATCGCAAATTTTTTACCAGATTTTGGACCAATTTTTATTTTCAAATATCATGCCTGGTGTGTACTGATGCCACAGGATGCGCATTTATTGCGTTAGCAAGTTCACCCTCCAGCGATATTTTCCAGTTTTATTATTGTCAAACGGAGCAAGAGAAAAATGAAAATAAAAATCGAAGGAAAATAAAAACCAAAGAACTAAACAAACAAACAAACAAAAACGTCAGCAGTTATGGAGGAAACTAAAAGATCCGGCGATCGACGGAACAAGGTAATTTGCATACTCTACTAACAAAAGAATGAGAATTCAAACTACATTTCGGTGTGTATTATATGTATGTATGTATAGGAATATATAATATATGTATATGGATACTTATGTATATGAATACTTATGTATTAAAATCAGCAAATGGTGCACTCCTTTGGGCGCATTATTTGTTTGCATTATTGGTATGTACATTAGGGTGGCCCAAAAATACATGTGAAAAAGTAAAGTCGAAATTTTTATGCTCCCAACCCGTAGAGTTGTTCTATACCGAAAAAATATATCCCTATTTTTTATTTTGAAATCAAAAAATATTTAGAGGTCGCTCAAAGCGCTCAAAGTTCTCCATGTATTTTATATGGAAAATAACACTTTTCGTAGAAATGGTATAGAATTCTTGAAAATCAATATTTTTCGATCGGAAAACTCTGTTTCTGTGCAGAACGTGCCCAAAAATAATACCCGAGTAATTATTTTACCATTTTTCTCAGTAACTATATTTTATAGGTGTGCCAAAACCCCCAGAAAATGCCAGAAAATGCAATGGGGTGTAAATAAAAAAATCTTTACTATTAAAAAATGGTTAAATAAACAATTGGGTATTGTTATTGGAAGTCTCCTGAAGATAACCAGAGTCTGCTGATCGAAAAATATTGATTTTCAACAGTTTATTACCATTTCTACGAAAAGTTTTGATTTCAAAATAAAAGATATGGGTATATTTTTTCGATATTGAACAATCCTAGGAGGTAAGAGGATTAAAATTCCGACTTTACTTATTTTGGGCCAACTGGATTGTTCCAGTTTTGCACCCGATAGAAAATTGTACCATTTGTTTGACTTTTAATAATTTGGCCATAACCTATTTGAATATTTTAGCTTTTATGGTCATCTTGGCATACTTTTGCACAGGTTTTAGACGAAATCTGTTGAGATTGCGTACCGGTTTTCCTCAACGCCATGCCCAAGGTTTTGAATGCGATTGGGTGAATTTTCGCAATTGAACAGTGGCATTTTCACTTCCATAAGTTTTATGTCGGACTCAAATCTGGGCTTTACGAAGGTTTACTCCATGATTATAAAAACTTGGGATGTAACCTATTTGACCAGAGTTTCGGATAATGTTTCTGATCATTTTCCGGCTAAAATTGATAAAAGCCTGCGAAAAATATCCTCAGAAATGGACAAATTCTTTGAAAATGTTCATTTATTGTCACTTTTTACCATCGATTTTACCAGCTTCCTAAGGCGTAACACGGCCCTACTTTATTTAATGTGCACATACAAACCACATAGTTTAAATATTTTGGGCGGTTAGGAGTATCCCTGATGCATTTTCACAGCACCTGAACCAATATTCCGATTGGAAACCTTTAATTTTATCCTCAGATTTAAAATATCTATTAATAGATATAAAATTTTGGTCCACACGTCTGTGCACGCGATAAATCGAGTAACAATTGAGATATCTTAACGAAACTTGGTATTTGTACTTCTTTCGGGAGTAGGATGGATGGTATTGAAAATTGGCAAAATCGGACAATAACCACGCCTTGCTCCCATATAACGGTAGTTTTCAGAGAAGAGACATTCTTCTTCATATTGGACACCAAACTTGGTGTCACACTCTTGATTGGATTAAAATTTTTTTATGGGTTCTATATATGAAGTAAGCTAACACGTGTTCGAGGAATTTTTTTCGCTTTTTTTTGGAGATATGATCTGTCTAAGTTTGCATTTTTTCGTTATTCTGACTAATCAAGTCCTCCCTAAAATCGTTATCTCTCGGGTTCTGCCCATCGTAGAGACTTCAGCTTAATGTTATTTTAAAGCTAAAAAACGAGCTTAACATTTCTTATTACCAGTTGAACTTTTTGAAGTTGATTTGCATAGTGAAGATCAGTAAATTAGGGATTTAATGTTACACCATCGTCATCCTTGTTTTATTTTGCATAATAAGAGTGGTTTAAAAAATGGGTATTTTTCAAGAACTATTTTAAAATATTTTCCTTTATGACGAGATGGTTTATTTTGTAAGAACCAACAATTTTTTGTTTACCAAAACTTATGTTGAGATATATTTAGTAAGGTGTTAAACCCCTAAAAATGGGCGTGGCAGTTGTAGGACTTAAGTTGGCAAAACGCACATTTTATTGTGGATTTCGGTAGGATATCGCTTCGTTAACATTTGTTCCACAACTTTTTTAATTAAAGGATATTCTAGAAATGGGCGAGGCTATATATTAAGACCAAAGTTCAAAAATTTAGACCTTATTGTATATTTCGCCACAATATCTATATGGATTGAAAAATTTGTGGAACAAATATTGTTAACTAAGCGATATTCTGCCGAAATCAGCAATACAATGTGCGTTTTGCAAACTTAGGCGTCTGCAATAAAATTTTACTTTTTGCGAAAACCCGATGTTTATAATCTTA
>NW_016163815.1:28685-34584 GCF_001687245.7 Rhagoletis zephyria | reverse complement strand
TAATTGGAAGTAATTAAATTCCTAAAGGAATCATTACGACCCAGCTCTGAGGACAGGCAACAAGTTTATTTCGTAAAAATGAGAATTTATTTTAATTCTGACGTGATTTAAGTTTTATAGCTCCTTATATACTAAATCTTAGGACTAAAATGAAGATTGTGTATANTTCTGACGTGATTTAAGTTTTATAGCTCCTTATATACTAAATCTTAGGACTAAAATGAAGATTGTGTATATGTATATATTTACATGTATGTGTATGTATGTTGTGGTTATTTATTTAGGTGTGCATATCGATATTGCTGCATTTGCACTTAACATGTTCTTGTCAAGTGTGTATGTTTGTGTTTGCATCTGTAAATATGCCTTTTTATCTACATGAGACCAATGCATTGATCCACTAAATAATTTATTGTTTCCATGTGCATCTTTGCACTTGAGTATACAATCATTCTACGACTATAGGGGTATTCACGATCCGGTGCATACTGTCTAGCATGGTGCATAGATAGCATGATTGGCTAACTTTGTTGTTGTTTCAACACATGAAACAACAACAACAATCATGCTATTTATGCTATCTATGCACTATGCTAGACCATATGCATTGGATCGAGAATACCCCGATTGTCTTTAGTAGCATAAGGGTTGCTGTTGTGATCTTATCATGTGTGTGTATGTATTTTGCGTGTAAGTAATCTGATAGTGCGCTGCGATTTATGTGTTTTTACATTTATGTATTTTGTACATATGTATATTTACGTGTTCAAAGATATTTGAACAATATATATGAAGTTTTATAGCCATAAGATAACGATAATCCGTGCCGACTTTTAGTTGAAGTTTTAGTTAATAACTTGAACTAAGGCTGCCAAATCGTCCATGAAAACTTTGGAAATGCAATAAATTCGAAATGTTTCCCATATTTGAACGCATTACTAGTAAATCTGCATCCTTAAATTTTTAATAGGACGGAAGGATTTCTCGCAAGGACATCGAAAAAAGTAATTAATGGAAAGAGTGGCTTTGTAAGGGTGTATTTCAAGCCTGCAAAACGATATGTTTTCTAGTAGAATAATTAGTGTATGTCCTGAAGGATTGCAATTGTAGAACATTTTTTAATAGGTATGACAGGGCGTATGATGAGCATTAAATTATTAAATCCAACTTGTATTATAAATTGTTTTCCTCATTTAAAAAAAAATACCTTTCATAATGATAAATAATCAAAATAAAGGGTTTAAGTCTTTGACATGTCCTTATCGTTGTACATAAAAAAATTTAACTAAACATAATTTTCATATCGCACTGATTTACAACAGGGGTATTCCATCGTCACGGGTGGGACATTTTTAAAGCGAAAATAGTTTTTATTTTCTAAATTTAAGTATAAAGTACTAAGAAATTCTACATTTCGATAAAGGTACACCAAGTTCACTAATATACGAGTTATTACCAAATACGAAAAATATTCCAACTTGATTTTAAATCGGAAAATTCTGAGCTGTTTCTTCTGTCACGGGTAGGACAAAGAAAAGACACTGCTTTTTGGAGAACATATATTTTACGGAAAGTCTGTGAATTTACTTAACATTTCTATCTGAATTAGATGTTTTACAATACAGAAAAGAACCAGCAATCCTAACAAAGCACAAACCATAACAAGAATTAGTTGGTTATTAATAAAAAATTCAAAATTCTCCTGTCACGGGTGGGACAACTTTTGTCACGGGTGGGACTCGTAGGATTGTCTTCATGGAATGGAGCTTCTAGTGAGATCCATATCAAAGGGCTAAATGATAACTGTGAGAGGCCAAATACAAGATCAATTGACCCACTTTTATCACAGTGGAGTCATTTTAAGACGCACGATATACTGCTGCCCTCAGGATCTATTTTAGGGGGCAATATTTAAACCAAACGAAAGCTAGAAGTAGCCAAATTGATTTGTTAAAAAGCATGGGAGAATGGATTATTTGCAAACGCAAGAAATTTTATATGCATTTTTCCAAATGCACTTCTGCACCGTGCATTTGATTGCAATGAAATTTCGAATGTGACTTAATGATTTTCAAGTTTGTTTAGACTAGCTATGTATGTCTGGCTAACACTAACTACAGGTTAAACATGGATATCGACTACTGTTATCACGTCGATAGCGATAGCTAACCAAACTTTGAGTAAAGGGCCCTAATAGTGGCTGAAGTTGAGTTATTTTTGGAAAACTGATTTCATGGACAAACCAGCTTGAAGGGACATATAAAATAAGAAAGCATATGATTTGGTTTACTTAATATTATGTAAAGCATTTTTTTAAGAAAAAGGAATATAGTAGAAAAGTTAAATTTATTAATTTTGTGTTCATCATACGCCCTGTCACACCAATTAAAAAATGTTCAGAATTGCACGTTTTCAGGAGATACACAAATGTTTCTACTAGAAAAGATACATATGCATCTTTGTAATTAACAAAACTTAGGAGCTCAGCAAAAATTACTTTTGGCAACAAAATATCTTCGTTGTTGTGGATTTAAGCAGTTGTAACTTTTAATTAATGTTATTTATTAAATTTCTGGATCAAAAAAAAGGAAAGGAAAGGAAAGGAAAGTATCGTCGATCCTTAGACGTGAAAACAATCTCCTGCTTTTCACTAAAACGAAGTCCTCTAAGTTTTTTTCTGAAAAAAAGTAATCAATGATTGAAAAATGGAAATTGCCAAGAAATACGCAAGCTTCATTCTTAATTTAAACTTACCATATAATGAACTACAAAGTTCTTCTTTTGTAGGTATATACCGTTTGCTATATGTTGCGTTGTTTTTGTTGTCGAAACTTTTCACAATCTTTGCCTTGGTCTCCCAGTTCACTTCGTTATCGAATAGTGATAAGGCTGCTTACTTACCACATGTGCTGCGTAAATTTCTGCAAAGCCACCTCCGATACAGTTTGATCTATTTTTTCATAAGCTTTGAGCGCCTTCAAGAAGCGTAGATCTTTTAATGGTGCCTTAACTGCCAGGACGCAAGAAAGCCATGGCCTTACGTAGATCAAAACAATAAACAAACATACGTCCACCAATGCTGACTTCTCACCGTTACTCAATGTTGTCTTTGAAATCAGCAGTGCCATTTGGAGAGAATAAATGTCTTTAGACATCCAGCGAGCTTGATGCATGGCACCGGGAGGTTTGATTTTAAATTTTTGCTCCTCATCTCCGCCTAAAAATATTATTTCTAACTCTATAAGTTCTCTATAGTCGTCTCTTGAATTGACTTTGTTAAGTTCGTAGCGGCAACTTTCAATCAACTTTCCAATTTCAGCAGCGTCGAGACACGATTCCACCTTTTCTTTGTAGCATTCTATGATCGAAGGATCATTAGTATGCCCGAGCTGTTATTTACTTGTTTTATTTTTCTTAGAATACGCTTTTTAACACAAGCTCGTATACGTGATGCCGACAGCTGAAAATAAGCATGTCTCTGTCAAGCTTTTGCCCAAGGAGTACACAAGCCCCATTAATGCGACCTGTATTTGAAGCTGTGGTATCACAGCAGAGTATCTGCACTTTTTTGCCCGCGCAGTAGCGAAAGTGCGAGCGCGGCCTGGAGAAAGGGAAAAACAGTTTACGGGAGGAAGGGTATGAAAAGTTGCGAAAAAATTATTTATACCCCACCGGCATCATGTTCATCGCAGTACGGCTGCGGTAATACTGACGTTGTGTACCAAACAAAGAGCATACATTTTCCTCATATACACAATAAGCCATCGTTCGGACTTCGCTCCGATAGGAGTAGATTTGTTCCGTTTTGTCGAAAAAATTTGAAACCTAGTCCTCTACTTCGCTCAACTGAAAATCTGCTCCGTTTTGTTGCATCAACAAATTTACTCTTCAAATAGAAAGGAGGTGGGGTTTTTAATAGTAAACTAAAAGTTATATTTTACCTTTTTATCGACACGATTGTTACATTGGTGAGCTACAGCAACTTTGCAAATACACTTGAATTCGTGAATAGGCCCTCACAATCGCCCGATTTGAACCCGATCGAAAAATATTGCTCTGTCTAAAGTTCTGTAATTGCGTCGTTACCCACCGATGTAACAATTGTCCCGGTAAAGAAAGAATGAAATAATGATATGTTCGTCTTATATCGATATTCCTTTATACGTATGAATATAAAAGTAAAGTAAAGTAAAGTACACTAAACTTTTGGAAAGAGATTTATAATATAAAGATAACTACGAAAAATAAAGCGAGAACGAAAAGTTCGACAAAAATCTACCAAAATGAGAAAAATTTTACCTTTTTACCATCCTAATTTTTTTCTACCAATTTTGGTAACAATTTGCCAAAGTGGCAACCCTGGAGAGTGAGCCTTTTTACTCCAGAATGCGTGTGCAGTGGCTTTCAATGCTATACGTGTATTAGTAAGATTTGTTGCCCCTTCCAGTTTGCCCATGATTTTCCCCTGATCTAGCCCGCGAAATGGGCTCGCTTGCCTTCCTTCCAGTACAATTCTCCAACTTCGGCAGAGCAAGTAATTGATCTTTGTTGCCGTATGAAATTACTATCGGCAACCGCTGTTCTTTGGAATTTCTAGTCTCGAGGGCAGGCAATAACTTACCATCCCAGTGAATAGTTACCAAATCTGGGACATAATTCTTAAAACCAATTTTTATTGCTTCCGAACGTTACTTTCGTTTTTCCAAACGTATTCTCTAAATTGAAGATTTGCTTATGGAAAATTCATCAATGTTTAAGCCAAGTGCTTCTATCGTAGCTTCAATGATTAACACAGAATCTCTTATACTAGGCTGGCATCTATCCAACGCTACTAGTTTTGGAGTAAAAAAATCTTTGACTCGACTGGTGCAAGCGTCTGTGCCCCTGGTAAATGGCGTATATTCGTTTGGTACAGAAAATTCGCTTGAAATGGACATGGAGTCTTCAGATACACTTGAAGAGGAAAAACATTCTTTTAGATCTTGAATCTCTTGGTCATAAATTTCATTATCAAGTCCTACTAAGCAGCCAGGCCTACCCTGTTTTCTTTGGCATTTCAAGAAGAGTTTATTTTGTAAATTTTTATTAGAGACTAGCAGAGCACCCGACGTCGTTCGGGGTAAACAAATAAAAATATAAAACAGTAATACAAATATTAAGTTCACCATAATTTAAAGGAGGCAAACTATTTCCTTTGTTTACATTAAGGCATCCTGATGAGCCATACTTTTAGCTTTATCGCACTTTAACTAATATATATTGATCATGACTTGTACTACAAATCTTGTTCCATTATTAATATTAGGTGGATTAAGATAACGATACAATTTCTAAATTAAAATTAGTCTACTACGGTACATTCCGTTTAGCTGCCTATTCGCTTAGCTGTTTTAGTATAGCTGCACTTTTCTGGTAGAATGCTTAATTCGGAGGGAGTTTTATTCATTATGAATGAACCTTTTTCGTTTAACAGCATCGCGGGATTAAAAAACGATTTACTCTTTCCATTTCAAAATAATCTAAAGACGGTAAGGATTCAAAAAAAACACACAGTTTTAAATATCCGAGCTATCTAATAGATGAATACATATATGTATATCCCCCTTTTACAAACTCATTTATATATAGGTTACTATGAACACCTCCCATAGATAACTATGTTCATGTGACTTATGGTTCCCAATTTATGGCTGATTAAAAATTCCACGCGTACGGGATGTGCTACGCCCCCTTTTATAAACTCATTCATATACAACTTACTATAAGCACCTACCATAGATATATCTGCATACCAAATTTAAATTTCATGTGTCTTATGGTTTTGAAGTTATAGCTGATAAAAAATGCCACGCCTATGGGATGTGCCACGCCCCTTACACAAACTCGTTTATATATACCC
>NW_016163815.1:11229-28660 GCF_001687245.7 Rhagoletis zephyria | reverse complement strand
AAATTTCGAGTTCGTGTGCCTTATGGTTCCGAAGTTATAGCAGATAAAAAATTCCACGCCTATGGGATGTGCCACGCTTCCTTTTACAAACTCGTTTATTTATAACCTCCTATAAGCACCTGCCATTGATATGTCTGCATGCCAAATTTCAAGTTCGTGTGACTTGTGGTTCCGAAGTTAGAGCTGATAAAAATTCCACGCCTGTGGAATGTGCCACGTTTCTTTTTACAAACTGGTTTATATTACACATACCCTCCTAAAAGAACCTACCATTGAAATGTCTACATACCAAATTTCGAGTTCGTGTGCCTTATGGTTCCGAAGTTATAGCTGATAAAAAAATTCCATGCCTGAGGGATGTGCCACGCCTCCTTTTACAAACTCGTTTATATTATACATACCCTCCTAAAAGAACCTACCATTGAAATGTCTACATACCAAATTTCGAGTTCGTGTGCCTTATGGTTCCGAAGTTATAGCTGATAAAAAATTCCACGCCTATGGGATGTGCCACGCCCCCTTTTACAAACTCGTTTATACATTCCCTCCTATAAGCACCTACCATTGATATGTCTGCGTACCAAATTTCAAGTTCGTGTGACTTATGGTTCCGAAGTTATAGCTGATAAAAAATTCCCCGCCTATGGGATGTGCCACGCCCCCTTTTGCAAACTCGTTTATATATACCCTCCTATAAGCACCAACCATTGATGTGTCTGCATACCAAATTTCAAGTTCGTGTGACTTATGGTTCCGAAGTTATAGGTGATAAAAAATTTCACGCCTATGGATGTGCCACGCTCCCTTTTACAAACTCGTTTATACATTCCCGCCTATAAGCACCTGCCATTGATATGTCTGCATACCAAATTTCAAGTTCGTGAGACTTATGGTTCCGAAGTTATAGCTGATAAAAAATTCCACTTTCCAAAATTCCATTCTACAGTTATAGTAATTATTTTGTGTTTTACGCTTATAAAAAGCACATAATATAAAAAAATTATAATTATTGTTATTAGTAATACATAAATTGGGAGTTAATTTTTTAATCGCGGTTACTATTAACTGTTTAGTCAGATTAAAATTAATCATGATTAACTGTAATCAGATTGAATTTAATCGAATTAACTAACTGATTAAAACATCAATCGATTAATGCCATCATTGAGTTCACATACATATCACTATACCAAGTTTCAGTTCTCTCCCACAAATACTTCCAGAGATATGTATTTAATAAGAAAATTCCAATTTGTATGGGAGGGGTCTTCAGTTATCGGACTTACTTTCAGTCTAAGACCATCCTACTTTCCACTGAAGGTCATAAGCTATCTGCTTGCAAAATTTCATGCAAATCCGTTCAGACTTTTCCGCGTATTAATTTAATTAAACTTTTTTAACAGGTGGCAACTCTTCCAAAAAATTAGCCTATTTTCCACTGTAGGTCATAAGCTATCTGCTTGCAAAATTTCATGCAAATCCGTTCAGACTTTTCCGCGTATTAATTTAATTAAACTTTTTTAACAGGTGGCAACTCTTCCAAAAAATTAGCCTATTTTCCACTGTAGGTCATAAGCTATCTGCTTGCAAAATTTCATGCAGATCCATTCAGTCGTTTCCGCGTATCAATTTAATTAAGTTTTTTTATCAGGTGGAAACCCTTAAGAAATGTAGCCTATTTTACAATCTAGGTCACAAGCTATCTGTGTGCAAATTTCCATGCAAATCCATCAGTCGTTTCCGCATATTAAATACATTAAACTTTTTACAGGTGGCAACTCTTAAAAAAATAGCCTATTAACCAATCTGACCCATAAGCTATCTGCGTACTAAATTTCATGCAAATCCGTTCAGTCGTTTCCGCGTGATGATTTCCCAAACATCCAAACATACAAACTTTCACATTTATAATATTAGTAAGAAGTAAGATAAGATATTAGTAAGATAGTAAGATAAGATAAGATAAGGCATCGGCATGCGCAATATCAAACAAATTATCGAGTTCACTCACAAAATCCTTTTGTCGCCGCTTGAAGATGTTTCGTTTCTTATTTGCATTTTTTTGTAAATCTCTTCAAACTTGGTATAAGAGTACAAGTTTCTTAAGACTGTTCGGCAACGATTTGGTTGGGACTCCTGCCTTTTCCCAAAATATAACACACTATGGCTGGCTTCCAAAACGTATCAATACAATATTTGGAAACTGTTATACTGCGGTATTCAAAACTGTTTGTATATGCGACACATTGCAACCATATACATTGCATATTTTAAATACTCTATATACCAATGAACAATTTTTATGAATTTTCCATTTTTAAAACACCAATGGTAACCAATAACAAACGAAGCATCAACTTTGTTTCTGATGCGCTGATTGCGCTAGCGATGCATTTCGATAAATTTTCGGATGCGTTTTGGAACAGTATACATCGTCAACATTTTGTAGTTCGGCGTTATTGAACGTTATACTTTGTACGTATGCAAAGCAATTGACGTTTTGGAAGTCAGCCTATCTTATAACTAAATTAGCGCTTTGAATAACCGTTAAATTCACTTCCCGCGTATTGTAAAATAATACCGCTAATACTTGTTTATTTAAGGGAGTTTTGAACCAATAATTTGATGTTGCGCATCGCCTATTAAAAAAATATTTCTAGTAGAAGCACGAAATTCAACCGACATGCTTACGAAGTTGAAAACGCACAGCATCCACGAACAATTAGGTTTTGAGCTATTAAAATTATCTCAAGACTTATAAACCGCGGGAAACTAACGGAGAAAATCGAACTATTTTTGAACAAACAAATTGAAGTTTACAGGTAAGAATATGTATGAAAAAAATTTGTTATAAATATGTAAGGTATATAATATACAGTGCCACAAATATACATAAGTGTAATGTTATGTAAATGTGCTGCCAAATCGTCCACGATTACTTTGGAAATGCAATAAATTCGATATGTTTCCCATATTTGAACGCATTTCCAGTAAATCTACATCTTTAACTTTTTAATAGGATGGAAGGATTTCTCACAAGGACATCGAAAAAAGTAATTAATGGAAAGAGTACAGAGGCTCTGTAAGGTGTATTACAGGGCTGCAAATCGATATATTTTCTAGTCGAATAATTTGAGTATGTCCTGAAAATTTTCAATTGTAGAACATTTTTTAATAGTAGTGACAGCGCGTATGTTGACCATTAAATTATTGAATTCAACTTTTATAACAAACTAGCTGTACCGCAGGCTTTTCTGTGGCATATCCTGTTACATGGATTATAAATGATTATGTAGTAGTAGTAGTAGTAGTATTTATTTAGCAATTTCGCTATTTTATAACATAAAAGTAAGAATTTACAATTACATTTCGGGCCTTAATTATAATTTTCTTTAACAAATTCAATCACTTTTCTTTTAAAGATATAAATATTGGATTAAGTTTTAATTTCTAATGGTAAGGAATTAAATAAGTTGGTACATTTATAAAATAAATTATTCTGTGCCGAATTTGTCATTAAAGGCGGTCTCCTAAAATCATTATTATTTCTAAGCGGATATGGCTGTACATCGGCTACATAGCATATCTCAGAAGTTAGATATCCTACTTCTATCTATGCACTCATCTCCGGTATTTTCTGATATAAACAATAGAGTATATAAGTAAATAAGCATATTCTAAAATTTTGTAGGATTTATTCCATATCGTTTATATAGATTATAAATAAAATTAACGAAATAAAGCATACTATTCAGATAAGTTTTATTTTGCAATACTTGTGTGTACACAATATTTTTGTTTTTCCATTCTCTACGTAGATATCAAGGCTATCTGGTTTGGCGACATGCAACATAGGGTTGTCTATGTAAGAAGCAATCAGCATCTAAATCTAAACCACACTTTTTCAAAGATTGAAAGTGAACTTTATTTATTGTGTCGCCTATCGAATTGGGAATTTAGATATTCACCTTTGAAAGACCTCGTTAAAATCTTTGCTTCCACTACGTTCTTCATCAATTTCTTAACTGCGAGTCGTATGCCGTTGCAGAGATTTGGCGGATTAATATTCCGCAACATGATAATTGCCACACCTATTTTCAATTTCAGTATGTGGTTACCCTACCTGTAAGATCAACCGAGTTCAAAAATTCCATTGGATAATTAACTGCTTCATTTGTTTCCACAATGGTGTTTATCGACGTACATATATGCTATTTCATCACTTCGAATGCTAGATTGAAAAACACTATTGAGTTGATAGATATCCTTATTCTTCGCGGCAAGAATAGCTCGTTCACTGAGCCAATCATGATTCCTATAAATAATTTGAATATCCGGAAACATTCTTTCGATCAGTTCTCCTTTCGATGCTTCCAAGTTACAACAATTATCAGGCAATAAAATTCGTCCTAATCTCTCATTGACTGGCAGCTTTTCGTTCCCTATGTTTAGTGATTGTCGCGAGAATACCTAGGCTGAATAATCGCTCTGTAGTTGGACACGCATATTCGTAGTCAACTGCAATGTATGTATGTTCGTCTTGCCACAATGTTGAATATTTCAGGCACGCATTTATCTCGTCCGCTGGTATCAACTGAGAAATTACAGGCAATGTTTGCGTAAAATCTCCTGCGCGCAATATCAATGCATTCTCGAATGGTTGAACATTTCCACGCAAATTTCGCACCGATTGTGTATGTGCCATCGTGCACTCATCCCAAACAATGAGTTTAGATTTTTGTAATAAGTACTTTTCCCATACCGGATGTTCTGGAAATATTGCACGTGGGAGTTTCGATGATTTGTATGTTCAACGGCAGCATAAGCGCTAAATGAGAAGTGTTTCCACCTGGTAACAATGTCGCAGATGTCCCAGACGAAGCTAGAGCTACGGCTATGTGATTTTTTCGTCGAACCGTTGCCACAATCTTATAAGGAATGTTCTCCTAGTTCCTCCTGGCGCATCCAAGAAGAAAATAATTTATCATTTGCATCTTCTTATTTGGCGCTGTAACCACACAACCGATTTTAGCCGAGTTCAACAAAGCACGCATGTCGCTTCTGTCTGTGCCAACATACGCCAATTGGAAATACCACTTGAAGCCAAGTCCTTCTCCACTTTGTCTTTTCATTGCAGTGGGCACCTCCCTCCTCCCTCCCACCAGCGGATTGCGATACGAATACTTTTAGACCTGAAACGCGGTTCCCATTCGAACGACATGGCGAATCCAGCGGAGTTGCTGTAAAGCTTATACAGATCATCGTTCCATTGTCTGCGGTACTCATCGTCGCCAACGCGTAGGGGCCTGTATATCTTCCGTAAGATCTTTCTCTCGATTACTCCAAGAGCCGCCTCATCGGATGTTGCCATTTTCCATTCTTCTGCGCCATTTACCAGCATGGGCATGATGAATGATGTATAGGGTGTGGTTTTTGTAAGTGGAGAGAGAACTTTGCTCCCGAATTGCCTACTCAGTCCAAAGAAGCACTTGTTCGCTACAGTAATTCGGCATTGGATTTCGATGCCGATATTATTATCGATGTTATGCTGGTTCCTAACTAAAAGAAATTGTCTACTTTCTCGAAATTACAACTGGCAACAGTGACGTGGGTGCCAAGGCGCGAATGCTGTGACTCTTTGTTTGATGACAGGCGATACTTCGGCTTGTCCTCGTTGATCACTAAACCCAATCGCTTTGCTTCGTTATCCAACTTGTAAGAGGCAGGAGAAACTTCGAGGTTTTTGTTACCGATGATGTCGGTGTAATTGGCATACGCCTTGTAAAAAATTGTTCGTGAGTGGTTCAGTTCTGTACCTCTTATTATCTTAACATTCGCAATATGCGATTATAAATGCCCTTCTACTCACGCTTTAATTTGTGAATGTTTGATTGGGCATGTAATAGGAGATCAGAATAATAATAATAATCATAACCTTCATAATATTATCCAACGTTATTCAAAATGCTCTCGCTGATTTTTGGAAACATTTTTCTAAAAACCCGAAGAAGCTCATCTAATTTAGCAAAAAAATTTCTGGAAAATGTGGGTATTGTTAGGTAGATGTGTATTTCACTAAGGTAGATTCTTAGATATTTGAAAGTCGGAAAAACTCATCGCTCTAGCAGGCACATTCTCTTTACTCGCAATATGGTACGTATTAGGCTATGTCGACTCCAAGTGAAATTGTTTATGGTTAAAAGTGAACTATATTATAATGTTAGGGAATGGTAACACCAATATTTAGTTTTCATTGAGGATTTTTTAAACAGCTTTCATGGGATATTTTTATGTTTTCGTTAGGTATGATTTTTATTATTTTTTCATTTGTATCTGTAGTTTTTTATTATTTCTTTTCCTTGCGAAATTTGTATACCAACCCTTCGTTGATAATATGATCACTTCGTTTGATAAGATTTTGTAAATTATTTCTTCATTTAAACTGTTCGGCTTTGGATAAGTAGAAACATTAAAAAAATCTCCAGTAAAGCTTTCCCTAACACTTTTTGTTTCGAACCAATTATGTAATATTTCATTTAGTTCCAATATATGCAGTCTTTGCTTTTAGATATTTGAAAATATTTCTGACTCAAGATTTCCCAAATGGCTTTCGTTTGGTACCGATATCGTAACATTTCATTTATTTTACCAATTTAATTGAGTTAAAGTTTCAAACAGGTGGCCACCCTCCTCAAACATATTTTCGATTGTAGGTCTTTGAAAAACTCTTTAGTTTGATACTCACATTGCAATATTTTATTTGTTTAATCAATTTAACTGAGTTAAAATTTTTCAAATAGGCGGCAACCCTCCTCAACAGTATTTACCAAAGTCTTCTTTTTTAAACCTCTTTAATTTGATACCTATATTAATTAAATTGAGTTAAATTTTCAGCTGGCAAACCTCCTCAAACATATTTTCGGCTATAAGCTTTCTTAAAAATCTAAAGTTTGATACCCAAATTGCAGTATGTAATTTATTTTATCTATTCAACTGAGTTTAAATTTTCAAAGAGGTGGCAACTGTACTCAAAAATATTTCCAACAGTTATCTTTCTTAAACCTCTTTAATTTGATACTTATATTGTAAAATTTCATTTATTTTATTAATCTAATACAGTTCAATTTTCAACGAAGTGGCAACCCTCCTCAAACATATTTTCGCCTGTAAGCCTTCTTAAAACTCTTTATTTTGATACCCACATTGCAATAGTTCATTTACTTTATCAATTTAACTGAGTTAAAAATTTCAAATAGGTGGCAACCCTCCTCAGAAACAGTTATCTTTCTTAAAACTCTTCAATTTGATACCCATTTTGTAATAATTCATTTATCTTATCAATATAATTGGATTTACAAAATTTCAAATAGGTGGCAACCCTCTAAATTTTTGCGATGTCGTTGGTTCTGATATTATACCGAATAATACAAAAAAAAATTATTCAAATCGGTTCAGTCGTTCTCGAGTTTTGACGACCGTGACATACGAACACCCATTTTTATATATATAGACTAGCCAATGCCCGCTGACTTCGCGGCGCCTAATAAGAACTTTTGCGTTGGCCAATGCAAAAGAGCGTTTAAAAGCAAAAATAGTCTGTAAAGTCAAAATTTTTGGTTTCAGTTGAAACCACTAAGGCTCGTCACTCATTTTCGTTTCAGGTACAGAGGAAAGAAATCTCCAGATGCAATACTAGCTGAAATTTGTTGGTGGTATAAAAACACCTTTGAAGAAGAGGAAGACGAGGAAAAAGAGGAATAAGGGGAAGACAAAGATGAAATTCCAGAATATCTGTTGGACGAAATTATCGACCTTTCTGATGATGATGACGATGCCCAAGATATTAGAGAGAGCAGTGATGTTGATCCACAGCCGCCTGCTAAACGGCAACTGGCCAAATCATTAATTGAATTAATTTAATTTTTTACTTAAAACTTTCCATAACTAACATTTCAAAATTATATTTTTTCCATATTTTTATAATTTCTTTTTCAATGTTTCTTCAAAACCAACACTGAAAAAATTGGTACATAAGAAATGAGAAGTAAATTAATATTAAGCTTGGAAACGCAAGTTTTGTATTATGATTGTTTTCTTTTCAAATGAAATTTATTGAAGAAACTGAGAAGCATATTATAGATCAAACAGAAAGCAAAAAAGACTTAGTTTTGTGGAAAATATGTTCAAAAAGCATGAAAAAAAAATTTTCAAACATTTTGCTTCATAAGCACTACAAAAATTTTCTAAATCAATTTTTTTGTTTAAATTTTAATTGTTGCGCAGGTCTCTTGCAATAATTTGGCTTTAACAGATTGAAAAAATATCAATTAGGCGACGAGTTATAGCCAAAACACCATAAAAACAATATGCTGAAAATCGCCATTTGACTGCAAAGTACGAAAGGTCGATTAAAAAAAATTCGAACTAACGTAAACAAACGCCGCGATACGGGTCTTCTAATTTAGCCTCTATTTTCACCCCTCACTCTCAGCATCGACCTAACTTTTGCTAACCTGAATTTGTTCCACAGTGTAATAGTGTAACTACAACATTGGTGCGATGCAAGGTTTATGTATAAGAAGTTGCGCAATGCGCAGGTCCGTAATTCTTCTCGCAAAGTTTTGGCGACAACAACAAGCAGCGAAAACAACAGGCAGCTGAAAAAACATAAAATTGAAGTGAAGAGAAGCGATTTCAAACGAATAGTAATCGATAGCTTATTCAACAAGTAATTTTTAGCAAAAAAAAACCGACTTCAACTCTCATATAAAAAAAATATATATATATATATTTCATGATCCGCTGATCAGATCTTAACCAGATTAGTATGGGACCACCTCTGAGACACTACCTTTCCGATGCAAAAAGAATTATCGGTTGACGTGGTCCAAAGTTATGCGGTAACATACATAAAAAAAAAAAAAAAAAAAATAAAAAATATTCCGAGGAACTGATAACCTCCTCCTTTTTTGGAAGTCGGTTAAAAATACATTTAAAGCTAATTTTAACCAAATTTTTACTCATGCCTTTATGTCGAAAAAGACACAAAACCGGATTTTTCACTGCGGAAAATTTTTGCAAAATTTTAGTTTAAACTCGCTATTATATCTCAGACGTTTGTGTATCGATTGATTTGCAATTTGTACATAATAAACTTGATACTTCTTATACTTATTTAAAACAAAATGGCGGATATTTAAACATTTTTATAAAAATTAAG
Organism: Rhagoletis zephyria; assembly: GCF_001687245.7. NCBI lineage: Eukaryota > Metazoa > Arthropoda > Insecta > Diptera > Tephritidae > Rhagoletis > Rhagoletis zephyria. The sequence continues at coordinate 19,440 of NW_016163815.1, read as the reverse complement.
GAGGTGGTTTTTATAAATGCAAAAGTTGTGTTATGAAACTTAAAATTTTTGCTTTGTTTTAATGCAGCATTAAAGACATATATACGAATATTTTTGGGAAAGTTTCAGGTTTAGACAACAAGTTGTTCTAAAGTTATAACAATATTATGGTGACACCCACGAGCGGGCGCCCGCCGCTAGATGACAAATATTTTTACTGGGCACTTGTACAAGTAATTTTGGAAGTAATATTAAGGGAAATGTTGAAATGCATGTATTTATCAGTGTTATATAACTTCTATATATATTTCTCATATAGATACACGTAAACTTCGTATTTTTTTTCAAAACTCTACAGCTCTGAGGCATTTTGTGGTATAATCTTGGTCAATGATGGGTTTTCTTCAAAATTGAATGCTCTACAAAAGTGTCCATTGCGGCGTAATCCTCACTCCCACCAGCGAAGTAGTACGGGTCACTAAACCCAATTTTTCATGAAATTCTCGTTCATTCAGTTTCCTACAAAGAAATTCTATGAAACCAAATCGCTAACATCGATATTTCTTGAGATATTGGACTTTGAAGTTGATCACCAAATTCTACAATTTATCTCAATACCCCGTGAAAATTCCACACTACCTCAAGAAATATCGATGTTGGCGATTTGGTGTTCTGAAAGTTTTTTTGTAGGAAATTGAATATCCTACACATTTGTCGTTTACATTTTTTCTGCAGCTCTTATTATTTACGAGATAGGGGCAAAAAAACGAGAATTTCATAACGCACGCCTTGGGCGAGTACTTAATGTTAATATTAAGCGTTAAAATTTTCAGGGATTTTTTAAAGTGTGTTTACCACAAAATTTCGAGGTAGGAGTGAAAAAAAATATTCGCCAAAAAAAAAGCACTTTAATGTAAATAGATATGCAATATAGATAGGATTTATATACATTAGGGAGGGTAATTTTTTTTACTATGCGCGTATAGCATAAGAGGATTCTATTTGTAATTCGACGCAACTTTGCCGAAGAAACCATTGGTCTGAAATCAATTAGGAGTTTGCCATATTGCTAAAATAGGTTTAAAAGAAAATGTGGAAATTTTTACTGTTGCACCCTGTGGTGGCAGTTTTAAGAAAAAGATAAATGCAGAAATGGATTTCTCATGCCAAAAAACCCCTACAGCATGTTTTTGTACAAAATTTAAGTAATTCTTTACGATACTTCGGCAAAGTGCTAAGAAACCTATTTTCACAATTTGGCAAATTCCAAATTGATTTTAGAGTCATGGTTTCATCAACAAAGTTGCTTAGAATTATACGTATGAATGTGCAATACGCGCATAGTCGAAAAAAATCTCCCATACAAATTTACCCGCCATTATATACCTACATATTTTACACAAACAGCCTTTTCATTCGTTTTCGCGTTTAAATTGATCAGATGGCTTAAACCAGCCAGCTCGGGCGTTTAAACTATGTTTAAACCACAGCCGTGCACAGAAAAACTGGCCCTAAGTCGCACAACTAGTATGGTATGCAAAAAATCCTGTTTATCGACAGAAAATCCCATTCACCCTTTTTAGTCATAAAATCCCGAAAAAAGGGCGAAATCCCGCAAACTGGCAACACTGGTATAGATCTTGGGTGCGATGCGTATTAAAACCAGTGTTGCCATTTTAGTCGTTTTCCGGCTAGATTTAGCCGGTTGCAATAGCAAACAGCCGGAGAAATTTCGATTTAGCCGGCAGCCGATTTGTTAGCCGTTTTGCAGAAAAAAATTAGTATTTTTTTGCCGACTTTGCTATTAGCCTTGTTTTCTTAAATTTCAAATATGTATATATGTTTCCATTTTTGACTAAGCGACCCAACATCTATTACAAATGGCTGCTAGCCTTATCGTGGAGAAAATTTTCATATCAGGCAGGGTTGTATGAAATTGGGCCGATTCCGCTTATTTTTATTTTAAACGGAGAAGGGATTTTCTCCATAAAATGTTTTTTATAAACGTCTTAATTTTAAGTGCGAAGTTTTATTCGCAAACTTAGAAAATAAACAAAATAAATATTACATGTAGATATTGTCTTCCCAGATAGCGCATATACAATTCTGCCTAAACTACAAAACATCATTTTTGCTCACTCCCAAAGGTTTAAGGTAAGGGTAAAATTGATATTTTCAGTCTTTTGGCATCATATTTTACATCAGATTTGAAGGGATTTCTGTTCATCGAAAATCCAGCGAGAATTATCACTCAAAATATCAGATAGTAAGAAAAAATGAACCCAAATTCTCTCTCATGTAGAGAAACTTGCAATTTTCTGTACGAACGCAAATTTGCAAGTTTTTCTGCCAGCTAGTGTCCACAGTTGCATTCCAACCAATGAAATGTGTACAGAATTTTTAAAATTCTTTCAGAGAGGAAAAAACGGGATCTACGTGTATATATCTTGTCAGTCCGACTTTCTTCAACATACGTTTCAATTTCTTTGTCGGGTTTACTACATATATCGACTCTGGTTGAGATTGCATTCCGATTAAGAATACAGTTTTTTGCCGAGTACCTTTCAAATCATTGGAATTACCTAAATAAATTAAGTAAACAAGTACTAACTTACAATTTTCATTTTAAAATCGCTCCAGTTTGTAAATTTTTAAATTTAATAAACTTGTTTATTCAAATTATCGTCGACAAAAAATCCAACCATGTACCACAATCATATGTTTTTCCTAATTTGCAAATTCTTGCTGGCAAAATTTTTTCCGGCTCGAATTTGTAACTTCTCTCCAAGAAATAGTGTTTTTACTCGCGATTTATTTAAATAAAACATGTGAAATTTAGTTGAAACATTTTAGCCGGTTTTATTTGCCAATTTAGCCGGTTCGTCCAAAAAGTTCTGGCAACACTGATTAAAACACTGCACGGATACATTTGAGTCGCCCACGATCCAGAAAATAAAGGTCGCGCCATTCGCGGACCGCTAACCCTCTCTTCGTCGATTTGACAGCATCCACCCAATCGCTGACGTCATAAAATACTTGTGTTTACATTCACTGTTGCCACCTGGATGCTTTTCGCGCCAAATTTAGTGGGCATTCAAAACGCGAAAATTTTTGAGTTTGGTGCTTGGTGCGTTTTTTGGTGCTTTTGTTTTTAGTTTGAAGACACCAAATTAGAAAATCTTAAAAAAAATGGAACCAAAATTTATAGCAGTCGTAAGTGTGGAAAGCAACTTTACAAAAATTTGAACAAAATCATGGCACAGTGACATAAGCGACAACAAAATATGTGGCAGCACCTTCAATCATGCCAGAAGAAATCGAAAGTCGTGCAAGAAACATTGATTTTCATTAATTTGATTGGAATCCTTACAATAAAATTATGTATGTATATAAAGTCCATAAAATATACCAATAAAAATTTGGTGCTTTTTCAAATTCAAAACTTGGCAACACTGCCTTTTGTTCGATGCTTCCTCTTTTTCTTGTCGAGTTCGTCTTGCTCTCTCATTCTGGTATTTTTGGACGTCACGGCCAGTTGCCCTCAGCTCGATTGGCGCAATCTTGTATTCTATCATTCTTGTGAGTCGCCCAGCAAGACATTTGTTAGCAGCGCAATTACTTACTCTCTTTTTCTCTTCATTCTCTTGTAGAGTGCGGGCAAACACAAACAGTGATCGGACTTAAAGAAAAATTTGTGTGGTAGAATCTGGAAAAAAATGTGGTAGATTTCAAACAAATGGGGTAGATCTCAAGTTTTGGACCAAACTTTGTACAAAAATTAACAAAAATTCTGCAAGGTTTCACATAAATTGCAAACATTTTAATTAGAACCTAAAAAAAATTAATTTTAGTATAATAAAGTGCAAGATTGAAGTTGCTAAAAATTGCGTTGAGTTTTGGCAATTTTTTTCCTTGAACGTGTAAAGCAGTTCCTCCAATATCAAGATATTTTTCGAACATATTTTGAAAGATTTCTGCAACCTTGCGGAGTGCTGCCAGTTTTTCTTTTTATCACATCACGATGTAGCGAAAAAATGTACACGTTCCAGAAACCGCTACTTGGACAACGCTTTAGAAATTTTAGATGCACTGAAATTTGCTAATACTTTCACAAAAATCGCCGTTTTTTAACATTTTCGCTATTAATTATTTTTATGAATCATATATTTTGCAATTTAACACAATAAAACCACGTTTCCTATCGAAAAACTGAATATTGAGAAAATTTAATATTTTATAGTTTATTTTATAATCCCTTTCTGCCTGTTGTTAGTGTTTAGTATTGGACAATTTCTGCTCTTAAACTTAAGAAAATTATGTCGAGCAAAAATAAAACTACTCAAAAATGCGAATATGTGGTAGATTTCAGACCTTGTGTGTTAGATGTGGTAGATGCTCAAAAAAGTGGCAGATCTACCACAATGTGGTAGAAGTCCGATCACTGAACACAAACCTTGGTGTATGCGAGAGTAAAAACCCGATCAATAGCAAGAAAAGTAGTTGGGGTGTTCACAGTTCGTTCCAAATTATGTCTGAAAATGTAGACGTCTACATTTTGAGACATCTTTAGCATCAAACTGTGAGCACCCCTTTCTAGCAGTCGTCGCAAAATCGTCTCAAAACTTTGCTGGTGTTGCCAGACATTTCCTCTTTGCGTGCATTTTTTATATATCGCCTTTCGATTTTGTTTCTGAAAAATTGTAATTATTTAACTTAATTACCAATTCCTAATATTTGTTATTTCTTTCCTTGATTTGTTTCTTTTCATCAGAAATTGCATTCAAATTAAATGCAAATACAAAAAACGTGCCCAATAAATAAAAAAAATGTGATTAGTATTGCCATAATGCAACCCTGCTGCGAGGTTGCAAAATGTAGACGCGTAAAAAACATACCTTTGAGTGTGACAAAATGTAGACGGCGTCGTTTTCCAATTTTGTATGGGAAACAACAACACCACAGATTTTACGGTTAGAAAACGTCTTAAAATGTAGACGTCTACATTTTCAGACACTATTTGGAACGAACTGTGAACACCCCAAGTATTTGCTTTGCAAGCGATAATTACATCGACTGAAAAATATCCGCAAGTAGTGTACTGTGCTTGCAAGTGCTTGAGTATTTTCATACAGCTGTTGATTTTTGGTATTTGGGTTCTGCTAATTACCCAGTAGAAATCGCCCAGTAGAAATTTTAAGCATACGACATCACTGTTGGTGGCATGAGCGTACTGCTGCGTATACATGCCAGTATAAATGAACCTTCATTTCCATTTAACACGTGTGGTTTCTCAGAGCGCATTCATACACATACCATACACTTGTACTACTCCTGTATGCATATGACTGTATTAATGTTTCAAACATACAAAAATGCATTAACAGAACAGTATTAAATCATTCTTACAAGATATGTATCCCCATATGTAAATGCTACTTTTCTGATACATTTTAATATACGGGGACAAACAAAAACGTAGCATTGACATATGCAAATGCATATCTTGTAAAAGCCCGTTAGTGCTGAAAATAGTATCGCACAACACGACCGTTCATTAAAATTTTTCTTCAAGTCTGAAAATATTACAAAAATTCACTTAAAATTTATCAAGAAATGTACTTTAAACAACAACAACGTACGTTCGCTTGCAGTTCGCTAGAATTTGAATTTATTTGTGGAAATTCATGACTACGCATGAATTGTACACACTAATTCAGTCATATAGCAAGCATTATTCATGAATGCATACCACCGCCCAGTAGATTTAGATATTTATATATTTAATTTGCTTTTTTTTTATAAAAATATAATTTATTCTTTAACAATCCACGTATAATTCCAAGATTTAAACTTTGTGCAATGTCGAAAAAAAATATTCTACAAACTTTCATACAAATTTCTAGCTTTTTCATTAGATTTCGTTGATTATGCAGCTGTGTAGCCATGTAATTTTAACACAATAAGGTGCATGTATTAAGTAGCAGGGACATACAGCTGATATTTTGGGATTTTTTTATTGACGGTGTCAGTCATTTCTTCCATACGAAGTATGTATGTTAACACGATTTTTATACCTTTCATGAGCATGAAATGGTATTATAACTTTGGTCCGAGGATTATAAGTACCAGAATAAGAAGAGATAGACCCATTAAAATGTATACTTACTGCCCGTCTGTCCGTCTGACTGTCTGTCCGTCTGTTTGTATGCAATCTAGTCTCTCAGTTTTTGAGATATAAGGATGAAATTTGGTAGGTGGGTGTATTGTTATTATGTATTAATCATTGGCGGAACCGGAAGAATCGGACCACTATAACATATAGCTCTCATACAACTGATTGTTCAGATATGAGATTTTTCGTTATAACTTCTCAATTTATGCAGCTAGGAACATGAAATTTTCCAATACTTCCACCCATTATCAACAGAAAACTCAGAGTGAAAATTACAAAGATCGGGTCACTATAACCTCTAGCTCCCATACAACTGATTGTTCAGATATCAGATTTTTCGCTATAGCTCCTCCATTTAGGTAACTAGGAACATGCAATTTTATACTGTTGTCACTCATTATCAAAAGAATACTTTCAGTGAAAATAGCGAAGATCGGGTTGCTATAACCTATAGCCTCCATACAACTGATTGTTCAGATATGAGGTTTTTTGCCATAACTTCTCCATTTATGTAGCTAGGAACATGAAAATTCGTACCGTTTTCAGTCATTATTAACAAAATATTTACAGTAAAAATAACAAAGATCGGGTCACTTTTACATATAGCTCCCATACAACTGATTGTTCAGATATGCGATTTTTTGTTATAACTCCTCTATCTATGCATCTGGGAACATGAAATTTCGCAGTATTTCCACCCATTATCAAAAAAATACTTACAGTGAAAATGGCGAAGATCGGGTCTCTATAACCTATAGAATCCAAACAACTAATTGTTCAGATATGGGGTTTTACTAAGAAACTCCTTTATTTGGACAGCTAAAACCGATCTATTTAGTAAGCTATTTTATAAATAATAATACTAAGTCTACTGAGAAAATCGTCAAAATCTATGCTGTATAAACTTTATCTCTTATACCACTGATTGTTCAGATACCAGTTTTTGCGATATGTCTCCTTTATATAGGAAGTTAAACCCATTAAATTGTGTTACCGGTTTACATACTGATCGCACAGCAGTGAAAATCACTTAAATTGGTGCTATATAAGGTATATCTTCCATACCTCTGATTGTCTAGATATGATTTTTTATATATGTATCTCTTCTATCTATGTATGCTGTAAATATATAAATTTTTTCAAATGCAGTAATCTGTTAAACTAAATTTTCAGATGTTCATGAAAAGTGTGAAGCCTTCGGCATAGCCGAAGACAGCGCTGCTCTTATTTGTTTTATATGGAGGAAATGACCAACAACTTCAACAAAAAAAAATTTACAAATATCAATGGTAAGACCTAGCTACATCAAACTTGCACTTTATTGTATTAAAATTGAATGGGCTACAAAACTGTATACTTAAAACCTTTTTTAATAATCCAATCAAAAAGCATGAGATTTTTATGTATTTCTCTATCGATCGTGTATCGTTCGTAAATGACTGCAAACATTAATACATTCAACTAATAGAAGCGAAATCTATATATTAAAACGCTAACATAAATTTTGTCTCCGTTCGTTTGGCGATTCTACCGAACCGATTTCAAAACCAAGAACACCATTGGAAAGGCATTTATCCGTAGATGAGCAGAGTTTTTATGGTTTCACAATTGGGTGAAAATTAACCAAACCAAAACCGTCGTTTAAACATTTCGTATTTGTGTATAGATGTTGCTGCAACAGGTTCAATTTGACATGTTTCGCATGTTGTTTCACTTCGCATTTGAAATTAAGCTTTGAAATAAAGATGAAGATGAAGAAATAAATGATAACGATGAAAGCAAAAGTGAAGATAAAGACGAAAATGGAGACAATGACAGATACATAAGAATTAGGGTAACTGAAAGGGTAAAAACATTTCTTGAATTTATGAAGTGAAACTTCTTTAGCGGCAGTTGGTTGGTTGGGAGTAAATTTTCAAATTCAAGGGGAATAATGCACATGGAAATGGTTCTCAGCGGTTAAGCGGTTTGAGAATAAAAAAAAAACAACGATGCCTAGAGGTACAGGCAAAAACGAAGATCAAAGTAAATTTAAACACTTTAAGGTAAAGGTGAAGAGG
>NW_016163815.1:0-11204 GCF_001687245.7 Rhagoletis zephyria | reverse complement strand
GTTCTACTTTCGCTGTAGAAATTTTAGGTCTACGTTATGTAGTTTGACTATTGTCAATTAAATCGAATGCTTTGTATTGCATGCGCTCCACGTTTTTCATTTTCAATTTCATAGATTGTTTATAATGACTGCTAAAATTTCAAAATCAAAAGTTATCAAAACAAATTCTATGGACTGAGAAATATTATTTTCTACTTTTTAGTCCATTTATAAAAGCGTTGTATATTGAAAAGTTTTTTTTTTATATTATTTATTTTTGCATATCTTACATTATATGGCATGACATCACATGACATGACATCATATGATATGACATCACATTATATGGCATGACCTCACATGACTTGACATCACATGATATTACATCATATGACATGACATCAGAGGATATGACAACACATGACATGACATCCTATCACATAACATAAATTGACGTCACATCTTATCACGTCATCGCTACGTGAATAGAAAAAGAAAAGGATATAAGCAAAGATGTGAAAGATAAAAACAAAGATAAGGTAAAGGTACCGATTTCAAAACCAAAAACACCGTTGGAAAGGTAATTTTCTGTAGATGAGGAGAGTTTTTATAGTTTCGAAATTGGTGTAAAATCGTCGTTTAAAAATTTTCATATTTGTGTATGGTTGTTTTTGCAACCTGCTCAATTTAAGCCGTTTCGCATTTTGTTTTACTTCGTATTTGAAATTAAACTTTCAAATAAAGATAAATATGAAGATGAAGAAACAAGTGATAACAATGAAGATAAAAAAAGGCAACGTGAAGATAAAAACGAAAATTGAGATAAGGCGAAAATGGAGACAATGAGAAATACAACAGAATTAGGTTAATAGAGTAGAAATTTTCCGATAGGAATCGAAATAAAATCAGCCATAAAGGTTACTGAAATTTATCGAATCATCGAAGTTTATAATTATCGAAATTTATCCATGCTTATTAAGTTATCGCAACGTATCGAATTATTCAAACTGATCAATGTTTACTGAGTTGTCGAAATTTATAGACACAGAAACTTAGTTGTCCAAATTTACGGATGGTTATCGAGCTATAGAAACGTGTGGGATTAACGAAAATTGTCAAGTTAAAGAAATGTATCAAGTTATCGATATTTATTAAATTATCATTATTTATAGACCTAAGGAAATTTATCGCGGTGTCGTAATGCATGGAGTTCTTTCAACTTACAGGGTTATCGATAAATATTGATCTACTGAAATTGGTTGGTTCAACGAAGCGAAGTTTATGGAATTTTCAAAATATATCGATTTATCGAAATTTCAAGGTTATCGATTTGTCACTGCTTATCGAATTTAATCGTCCTAACAGAGTGTAACGAGTTATCAAAATGTTTAGATAGTTTCCGAAAAATGTGGAGAAGTCAAAAGTAAAAATTTATAACGGTATTCATAGTTTTTACATTTTTGAGTTATCGAAATTTATCGAGCCCTCGAATTTCACACTTATCGAAATTGGTCGAGTTAACGAATTTTGTTGAGTTATCGAATTTTAGTATTCTTGAAATTCATCGAACAATCGATATGAATCAAATCATTGAAATTTAGCGATAAACTTGAATGTATCGGGTCAATTCCAAGTACTGCCGAAGTCCTCCAAAGACCTTCTCGGATAAAAAAAAATTGTGTTACGTTTTAGCAGAAGATTTTCCGGTTAGTTAATTTGTACCGTATAAGTTTTGCTACGTGTTTAGTTAGAAAACCTCTCCAAGGCTTCTAAAACTAGAAAAACTGTCGAATTTCGACAGCAACTGGCACTCTAGTATGTATTAAGTACCTAAACTAATGTTTCACTTGAAATTTCCAGCCCCTTTCATTTGATATGTATATCTATGTACATATATACATATGTATATAGTAGACTGTCCCAAGAATATATGGAAAAAACTTGTTTGCAAATTTTGATATGCACACCCTCTGTATTTGTGCTTTTTAGCCTAAGTAGCACAAATATGAAGTTTTATGGCCGTAGGCTAACGATAACCCGTGCCGACTTTTAGTTGAAGTTTTAGTTAATAACTTGAACTAAGGCTGCCAAATCGTTCATGAAAACTTTGGAAATGCAATAAATTCGAAATGTTTCCCATATTAGAACGCATTTCTAGTAAATCTGCATCTTTAAATTTTTAATAGGGCGACAGGATTTCTCCCAAGGACATCGAAAAAATTAATTAATTGAAAAGTATAGCGGCTTTTTAACGGTGTATTACAAGGCTGCAAAACTATCAGGCATGTTCTGAAATTCGAAACTTTGAAATCGACTCGATTTGCCAAATATTTTTTTATTATATCTGATGAAAAGAGTGAATATTCTAATTGAAAACCGTAAAAGAAGTAGCAGCGATATGAAATACATAATTTTAATGCGAGACTTTGAAATTTTTGGGTTAAAAACCTTCGATAAAATTATCGAAATCGAGTCGATTTCAAATTATCGTCGAATAATTTGTGCATGTCCTGAAAATTTGCAATTTTAAACCATTTTTTAAATAAATTTTTATATTCAACTTTTTTAACAAATTCTTTTCTTTCTTTAAAAAAATGCATTTCATAATATTAAATAAACAAAATAAAGTGTTTTAGTGTTTGACATGTCCTCTCGGGTTGATTAAAGAATAAATGTGGCAGTATTAATTCGAAAATTTGAAAAATATCCTTTGAAATTTTTATCCTTTAGTATCCTTATATATATTGATAAGATTTAAATTAAACTAAGATTCTTCAAAACTCATTCAAAATTAAAAATCTTGAGGGATAATTTTTTAAAGGACATTTTTGACATGTTCCAGAAGGATAATTAAAAACAAAAGTTATAGTTAATCTTGTTTCAAATTCTTCGNTTTTAGTTAATAACTTGAACTAAGGCTGCCAAATCGTTCATGAAAACTTTGGAAATGCAATAAATTCGAAATGTTTCCCATATTAGAACGCATTTCTAGTAAATCTGCATCTTTAAATTTTTAATAGGGCGACAGGATTTCTCCCAAGGACATCGAAAAAATTAATTAATTGAAAAGTATAGCGGCTTTTTAACGGTGTATTACAAGGCTGCAAAACTATCAGGCATGTTCTGAAATTCGAAACTTTGAAATCGACTCGATTTGCCAAATATTTTTTTATTATATCTGATGAAAAGAGTGAATATTCTAATTGAAAACCGTAAAAGAAGTAGCAGCGATATGAAATACATAATTTTAATGCGAGACTTTGAAATTTTTGGGTTAAAAACCTTCGATAAAATTATCGAAATCGAGTCGATTTCAAATTATCGTCGAATAATTTGTGCATGTCCTGAAAATTTGCAATTTTAAACCATTTTTTAAATAAATTTTTATATTCAACTTTTTTAACAAATTCTTTTCTTTCTTTAAAAAAATGCATTTCATAATATTAAATAAACAAAATAAAGTGTTTTAGTGTTTGACATGTCCTCTCGGGTTGATTAAAGAATAAATGTGGCAGTATTAATTCGAAAATTTGAAAAATATCCTTTGAAATTTTTATCCTTTAGTATCCTTATATATATTGATAAGATTTAAATTAAACTAAGATTCTTCAAAACTCATTCAAAATTAAAAATCTTGAGGGATAATTTTTTAAAGGACATTTTTGACATGTTCCAGAAGGATAATTAAAAACAAAAGTTATAGTTAATCTTGTTTCAAATTCTTCGTTCATTTGATACCCATATCTCCATATTTTGTGTAAACTTTTGGAAATATATTATAATTTATGGTCCTTTGGAAAAAATCCTGACTACCAGGTAAAAAACCAAAAACGCAGATTTACTAAATATTATGTCCTAATACTGTAGGGAGTATAGTAATACCGTCTTATAAAGAAGTAAAATGAGTAAATTAACAAAACACGCGAACTGCAACAAGCTTATTCTGATAACTTTGACTGCAAGTCGGCACGGGTTGCCGTGGTTAGAATTGCATACAATTTTATTCGATNATATCTGATGAAAAGAGTGAATATTCTAATTGAAAACCGTAAAAGAAGTAGCAGCGATATGAAATACATAATTTTAATGCGAGACTTTGAAATTTTTGGGTTAAAAACCTTCGATAAAATTATCGAAATCGAGTCGATTTCAAATTATCGTCGAATAATTTGTGCATGTCCTGAAAATTTGCAATTTTAAACCATTTTTTAAATAAATTTTTATATTCAACTTTTTTAACAAATTCTTTTCTTTCTTTAAAAAAATGCATTTCATAATATTAAATAAACAAAATAAAGTGTTTTAGTGTTTGACATGTCCTCTCGGGTTGATTAAAGAATAAATGTGGCAGTATTAATTCGAAAATTTGAAAAATATCCTTTGAAATTTTTATCCTTTAGTATCCTTATATATATTGATAAGATTTAAATTAAACTAAGATTCTTCAAAACTCATTCAAAATTAAAAATCTTGAGGGATAATTTTTTAAAGGACATTTTTGACATGTTCCAGAAGGATAATTAAAAACAAAAGTTATAGTTAATCTTGTTTCAAATTCTTCGTTCATTTGATACCCATATCTCCATATTTTGTGTAAACTTTTGGAAATATATTATAATTTATGGTCCTTTGGAAAAAATCCTGACTACCAGGTAAAAAACCAAAAACGCAGATTTACTAAATATTATGTCCTAATACTGTAGGGAGTATAGTAATACCGTCTTATAAAGAAGTAAAATGAGTAAATTAACAAAACACGCGAACTGCAACAAGCTTATTCTGATAACTTTGACTGCAAGTCGGCACGGGTTGCCGTGGTTAGAATTGCATACAATTTTATTCGATATTTTTTAAGATAACACCAATGAAATGAGGGTATGCGTCAAAAAAAAAAACAATAGGGCTATTCGCGATTCGGTGCATAAGAGCTGACAAATTTATGCAATTGCAGAAATATGCCATGGATTGTGAGCGACCTTTATTAAACTGTCATGGTAAAGCTTTTGCAAAACAATTTTTGTGCATCAGCTTTGGTTTTCTTTATGAATGCAATGCATAGCATTTTTATGCTATGGATTTTCGGTATTGCAAATTTGCCAAGCCATGACAAATGCAAATGCGTGTATTTTGTTTGTGTATTGCAAATAATTTGCAATACAAATTTGCAATGCAATGATGCTAGGCCATTTGCACCGGATCGCGAATAGCCCTAATGTTGTTTTTTTTGGGACAGTCTAACATATAGTGTACACATATTCCGAGAAAACTAAAAAAACGAATTTATAGCAATTTTTTAATAAAACAAGTAATTTGTAAGCAAAAAACGCAACCGACTTCAATACTCGTATAACAATTTAGGAGTACCGTTAATTTTTTCATGATCAAATGATCAGATCTAAACCAAATTAATATGGCACCATACATCGGTGTAGCCAGAGTAAAATTTAGGGGGGGCTCGACCCTATTAAGCAGGCATTTCATGGTACTTTTTATACCCGAGCGCACTTGTGCACAAGGGTATTATAACTTTGTTCACATAACGATAACTCGAGTAAAAATTAAGATATCTTAACGAAACTTGGTGCGTGTACTTCCTTCAGGCGTGGGACGGATGGTATTGAAAATGGGCAAAATCGGACAATAACCACGCCTACCTCCCATATAACGGTAATTTTCAGAAATACGAAAACTGCGATATTTTAGTAACTACTGAAGATTATTAACACAAAATTGATATTTACAATAATTTTTAGACGAAAAATAAGAATGTTATAAATTTTTGAAAAATGGGCGTAGCCACGCCCACTTATGGTTACATGTGTATATCTTGGTAACCGCTGCACCGATTTCTTCCAAACTTGGCACAGTTATTGGCCTTGGTACAGGATACCAAATGGCCGAAAATTTTTAAAATCGGACAATAACCACGCCCACATCCCATATAACGGTAATTTGGAGAAATACGAAATCTTCGATAAATCAGTAAATATTAAAGCCAATTTATTCAAAATTGATGCTTGCAACAATTCCTTACCAGGAAATACGTCTATGATAAAATTTTGAAAAATGGGCGTGGCACCGCCCACTTATGATCACATATATGTATCTCGGTAACCGTTCTACCAATTTGTACCAAACTCGGTATGGTTATTGTGCTTGCTACATAAAAGCAAAACGATGAAAAGTATTGAAATCGGACTAAAATTATGGCTTTTCATATAACGGTAAATTTTAGAAATGCTTGAAACGTCAATATTTCGAAATTTAAGGACGCTAATTACTCAAAATTGATACACCCCGGCTTACCATGTAGCGGTAGCTTTCGGAAAGGTGAAAATCATATATTTAATATTTGCGCCGGGTATTTAATGTTCGGCTCCGCCCGAACTTAGACTTTCTTACTTGTTTTATATATATATAAGGAAAATTTGAAAGTTAGGGGGGGCTCGAGCACCCCCCTGCCCATACCTGGCTACGCCCATGGCACCACATGTGGAACACAGACTTTCCAATAGAAAAAGAATCATCGAAATCGGTTAACGTGGTCCAAAGTTATGTGGTAACATACATAAAAAAAATATTCCGACGAATTGATAAGCTTCTCCTGTTTTGTAAGTCGGTTAAAAAATACGTAATTAAATATATTAAAAGATAGATTTTTTCCAAATTTTCACTATTTTTTTAATATTGTTTTGTTCTGATATCTTATAATTTATTACGTATTTTTTGAAGAAAAACATATATTTTGATTTAAAAAAATTAAATGAAAAGTATTTCAATTACCTTTCCAACCATATCCACGTTTTGAAAATCGGTTCAATAATTTTCGAAAAATAAGCTTTTGAAAATATTGAAAATTCCACTTTATGCAGCAAAATAAAATTGATACTATCAAAATCAAGAATAAAGGGCGAGCCACGCCCAATTTGTCTTTTTGTCTGGCTCATAGGGCCCTATTTTTTACTTTTACCAAAATCAAAGGCATTTATACTGAAATTTTTCTGAATATTTTCTTTTTTGTGCCATAGAAAATATAAAAATTACTTAAAACTTCTAAAAAAATAATTGTTCGCTTAATCGCGCGTCCATTTATATTTCACAGTTCAATTTATGTAGGTTGTAAAGTATGCTCAGAAAAACTTTAAATACTTCCTATTCACTGCATTACCCACCTTCCAGTGATTTAGGATTTTCCTCTTTTTAGATAGCAATTTAGACGTACTCGCACACAGCCTAAAAATTAATATTTACGTTGTCAAGCGTCATTATGCAAATTTATTAATTGCGCGCATGCGTTGTCAGTCAAGTCGCAAACGACCAAATACGACGAGGAATTTCGAGACACAAGCACTTGCGATTACTACAAGCAAGTGTGTAGTATTTTCTCTACTCGTGGCGTAGTTCGTGTGCCTGTATTACGCGGTCCTGGCAAGTAGTGTACACAATTTGGCTCAATAGAAGTATGACTAGCATTTGCACTCGCGCTGAAGAGTGGTGGCCAGTGTTGCCAACTTTTCAGTTTCAAAAAGCACCAAACCTTGGAAAAAAGAGCGTTTTACCGCACTAAAAGCACAAAATTTTTTTTTTATCAAAGGATACTCTTTTTCATAACAGTTTGTGGTAAACAAAAGTAAAAAAATAAGCAATATTTACATGTATAAATAAATACACATTCATGCTTGCGAAACTGGTACAACTGGCGAAGCAACAATCGAATCGCAACAAGCGAAATTGAATTTTAAAGGGGAAGAGTAATACTTAATGATACCCTAAGCAGAAATGAGCGAAAAAATTTGTTGTTTTATAATATAACCTCAAATATTGCGAGAAACCGTGTTCTTACACTCAGAAGCTAGGATATCTCAAAATTCTGACGTGGTAGAGAAATTCTGCAGCTACATTTGGATTCAGCACCGAAAAATGTACACAAAACGGTTCCACTCAGGTGGCAAAAAAAGTAAAAAAATTTTTCGAACTGTGTAATCAATCAATAATCAAGAAAATAAAAAAATAAATACTTAACTTATCTGCGTGCTAGCATTTTCAACGCGAATACAATTTAACAAAAACGCAAGAACGTTGGTTTGCAACTTCATCTTTTTATCAATCATGGTTTGCATTTTAGTGCATTTACATTTGTAGATTCTTATAAATTCAGAAATTTTAGTTCAGAAAAAAGTACTGAAAAGGGCACTAGGCACTAAACCATTTTTTTGGCGTTTTAATTTTCAAAAAGCACTAAATCTAGTGCTTAAAGCACTAAGTTGGCAACTATGGGGGTGGTTTTGTACGGAGAGAGATAAGCATTCTACTTTGGAGTAAAGTACAAAGCAAAGAGCACTTGCAAGCGTAGAAGAGACAAATGTAATTCTGCAACTGTTTAGTATGTATATAATCAACAATTCATTTAATATGTATACAAGTAAATAAATTCAACAGTTCTATGTACTATGTACATGTATATATATGTATATATAATAAGACATTTTGACAACTTCAAGGTATAAGCATCGGCGTAGCCAGAATGAATTTTAGGGGGGGCGGGGGGCGGTTGCTCGATCCTATTAAGCTGGCATTTCAGGGTACTATTTTATATATATACAAGGAAAATTTGAAAGTTAGGGGGGGGCGGCTCGAGCACCCCCCCTGCCCCTACCTGGCTACGCCCATGGGTATAAGTATACATATATGTATATAAAAATGAGATTCCAATTGTGCAGACCCTTAGTGATGGACTTGGGGTCTTCACAACCTCATCTGTCTCTACATGGTATGAAGTTGAATTCCAAGCGGGGTGCTGAACGGCTTCTTCATCTGTCTGCTCCAGTGTTGCCACTTTGTGAGTAGTTCCCCAAAACGTGAGGAATTTCGGGTGCGCTTGGGTATTTTTTGAGGATTTTTATTTCGAGGAATTTTTGAGGAATTTTCGCTCGATATATTTGCAGATAACAAATGCAGCCATTTTTTACACAAGAGAGTTGTTAAATCGCAAATTTTTGCACAAAAAGCTTTCCGAAGTTTTACAAAGAGCGAAATACACCACACAAGTGGCTTGTCAAAGATCCTTCAAACCTACTTCTCCCATTTCGCCATACACCATGCAAACATGACTCACTCACGCAAAAAATTTTAGTTTTCTTCCGGTTCACATTGTAAAAGCGTGTGGGTTTCTTCGATTTTTCTCTCTCGCGTCCTCATTTCATTGCGAATGAGGCGATTTTATCATACACAACGTAAGCGATTTGATCAGACGTCAACATGGCGGCCAGAAAATCAAAAATTTTGATTTTTGTTCACATTTTCCTCAAACGGCTTGTTAAACCTTCAAACACACGTACACAACATAAATAACTTTAAGCAAAGGGATATTTCGCTTGGTTTGTAAAGCCCCTTGTGTCGTGTTTTTCGCTCTTAAGCACATCTGCATTTGCTGCTAAATATTCAAAATGTTATTGATACTTTTTTCATTCCATCGTTATATTTTCAACTAATTTTAAATTTGCAAAATCTCGGTAACGAATGGAGAGAACACGCATTGTTCGATCATAAGGATATTCATATTGACTCCTCGTTAGATCAAGAAAATTATAGGAAAAGTTTTTGAATTAAAAGATTCTTCAGGTTCATATAAGCTTCCCAATTTAAAAAAATTATGTCTGCATTACTAATATAGCCCTTTTCTAATGCTTCAGTAGAACGTATATTTAGTAGTTTAAAAATGTGTAAGACTGACTTGGGGACCAGACTGAGCACTGACATAGTTGCAGCAATATTATAAACAAACCAAGGCATAAAAAATAACGGTGATACTTTATTTGAACCTGTAAATAGTATGCAGTACACAATACTCATATCTGTAATAAGAAAATTTTGAGTAATTTGTTCGGATTTTGGGGATTTTCGTTTGTTTTTGAGGAATATGGTAATTTTTTTGTGGGAACACTGGTCTGCTCTCCAATTCCTATTCGATTTCATCATAACTGAATTTACGATCATCTTCCACTACATATTCAAATACACAACAACAACAAAACCTCGTTGAAACAGTTTATTCGTCGCCTACTACCTTTTAACACGTTCGCTACCAGGCGTCACATATATGTGTCAGCTGGGTTTGCATGTTGGACCGACACAAATGTGTGACGCCGGTCTAACTTAATTAAATTATACCCCCATTCACCGCCGTCTGCGATAGCAGGTTATTGGTAGGGATGTGGAAATAATCTTTAGTATCGATACTTATACTTGGAAGTATTTTTCTGAAAAGGCATCGATACCAAGCCGATACCAACCAAAAAGTATCGAGTATGTACTTTTATTTACTCATTTTCCACCAGCTAGCTTGCTACTTTTACTAAAAAATTTTAGGTTGACCGTGAAGATCCAATTAAAACATGTCCAAAATGATGTCTCTCTATCCAAACGATTTAACAATCGTCAAGCAAACAAATAATAAAAAGACAAATACATTTGTATTAAAGATTTGTTTACGAACTGTTTCTACAAGCTTTACTTTCAGTTGAAGCAACACCACCAAGAAAATGAAATTCAATTGAAATGAGGTATGGCAAACCACAAAAGCAACGGTAATTTTGTTTGCTCTGTTGCTCAAATGGCTTTGAGTTGATCGAATATTGTGCTCTCACTTATTGCTCTACCTTAAAACTGGCTACACACGACGAACATCTGCGCGCACATATGCGCCAACATGCTCGCTGTCGTTTGCTACAGACGACGAGCGGCTCATAAGTGATTTTGTACTCAAAGCGTAAACATGGAAAGGAAAGACGCGGATGATGCAATTGCAATGCTTTTAACTTAACTTTTNATCTCTCATTTATCAAAAATTCAATTAAATAACATGGCTTGGATGCATTTATCTGCCGATGTCATTGTGTACAAATACAAGTGAGATATCTTAGCAATAGACGTCATCCTGGGCCACAGCTGCGATCATCTGTTTTTTAGAGTTGCTTATTTTGGTCTAAAGTGCGCTTTTTTGACCTGAGTTGCATTAAATAGTCTCTTAAAACTTGGTAGTATTTGTTGTTCAAATAGTAACATATATGCCCAAAAACTTGAAAAATATTAGATGATTGCTTTTTAAAAATGCTATTTATAAAATTTGGTTTTGATTGCGACATTAGAAATATTCAGATTATAAAAGTTTTTCACATATGTTTTAAGATTTTAAAGCTTTTAAAATGTACGGTAGAATGCAACAA
>NW_016163814.1:20661-34586 GCF_001687245.7 Rhagoletis zephyria | reverse complement strand
CCTTTGGTTTTTGTCAATTCCTTAAATTTTGAAATCTCACAGCTTAAGCAAAAACTAAAAAAAAAGAAAAAATAAACCGCGAGGACACTAAGGCGAATGAAGTCGAAACATGCGAAATAGTGGCGCGAGTCTTGTGTTTATCGAGGAAGATTGCACATTTGTATATCAACTATGAAAATGTGTTGGTGTTTATCTGCACACCACAGAAAATGTGTTCGCTCAGCGGAACTCCAAGAATATGAAGACGACGAAAACTAACAACCAGCTTACGAAAGCTTAACTGCTCCTCTGCCGTACTCCACGGAATCGCAGCTGTGACTCTATGAGACTACATACGTCCATTTGGTTGTTGGTTGGTCTCAAAACGCCTTACCCTCCCTCCATTGCTGTGTGTGTTGGACGGTGTTGCTGGCACTGCTTAATGCAGCAAAAGTTCTAATTAAACAATTCGTAGAATTTCGCGTTAATTGCAAGCGAGTGAAGAACGTGTGGTGGCGGTGGCGATGGCGGTGACGATGACGGTAACTGCAGCTAAGGTTGTGGCTGTGGCTATGGCTGTCGGGAGTGAGCTAAATTAAATAAACAAAGCAGAAAGTGAAACGAACGAATGAATGTTGGCTGTCCAGTGCAAGCAGCGAGCAAGTACTCGACCATTCCAAGTGACACTGGAGTTTATGCACTTGCAATGTGCAACATTCTGAACCCGCTTTTCCTTGCCACGTACCCAGTCCGGCTAACGTTGATGGAAATGTGGCTGGCTACAACACGAATTCAAGTTCAGTGGAATACAAGTGTTGCAGCCACATTGAAAGTGGTGTCATTAAAAGTGATCAGAGAAATTCTAAGAATGTTGACATTGCTTTGAGGAATTTCGTTATGTGATTTTTTGAGCAGTGAAGTACTTGCTTACTTTTTAGGCCAGAGCAAAAAGTGCGCAGAGGAAAGTGCGCCGTATTTTGAGGGCACCAGTGATGCCAAAAAGTAGTTAGACAAGAAAAATACCTTAAAAAGGTTTAAATTTTCCATTTTTTTCGCCACTCTCTAAAACGAAAATCCCCCATTTTTTCCACACGCTAAATTTGTTGTATTTAGACAGATATGGGCATTAGAGTGGTTATTTTTTTTTTTTTTAATTCATAAATGCTACCTCAAATTATTGTAATTTGTTGTTAAAAGGGGTTGGCTTTCCAATAAGGGCGTTGGTTAAAGGGACGGTGGGAAAATATGCGTGGCGCCTCCCACCCCCCATATTATGAAGGTAGAACCGCCGTTAATAAAAATGCAACTCCGACCACCTAGGCCTCCCGTAGGTCCCTGGGGACCCCTTGGAAAAATGGCGAAAAATCAAATCTTCAATTTCGCTTTGCTGCGTTTTTCGCTTAAAATATAATTTTTTCTCATATTAACATTTTTTAAGTATATTATTTTATATTACTGTTATATCTGCAGTTTATGTATTAATTAAAAACGTCCTAAGCGCGGCCGAAGGCCGCCAACGCAAAAAGGAGTTCTTTGCAAAAATACCGTGGACGACGTAAGTGGCTTCGGTCTCCTTTCTTTCGCAACACAGAAAGGAGAATCCTACCTAGTAAGGGTTATAATTTCTAGGAGCGGCCGAAGGCTACCTACGCAGAAAGAAGTTCTTTGCAAAAATACTGTGGATAATTGCTCGTTGGGATAACCACTCGCCTCTTCTTTATTCGGTCATTTGACAGGTCAACGTACATAACTATTATAGCCTAGTTATGCATACTTAGCGTTGCATGAGAGTTTCCACATAAGAATCTGTTAATAGGGATACGATATCGAACAGAATGTATCGATGTGGTACTCATTTAAAGTATCGCTTTAAAAATATCGGGTACCCATTAATATCGGAATAAAAAGACTCGATATTCCAAATATCGATACCAAAATCCAAAAAATTTATCTAAATATAGGTCTCGTATATAGGCCGCTGTGGTGTAATGGTTGGCAGTGCGCACAGCTTGAAAATGAAAAACAGCTTCCCATTAAAACCAAATCGCCGTTCAGAGTCGACATAAAACTGTAGGGACCCCTTTTGTGCCACAACATTAAGGCGCGCGCGACAAACCGGAGGAGAATCTCGGTCAAACACTAACATATTGTGTAACAGCACGTAGAGATTGATGTGTTGACTTAAAACAACGAGGTCGCGGGGTCAAATTCCACTACATGCAATCCTAACTACATCACACATTTCTGCTTTTTAAAGCCCAAGTTATATTGGGACGAATTGTTAATAGCATTATCCTTGTAATGTGAGTTTATGACATTCGACACGATACTAGGGTTCTGGGACTCGATTCCAAAAAATATCGTTTTAAAACTATCGAGTAGAAAATATCGGTATCGAATGCCAAAAGTATCGATGTGGTATCGTATCGTATCGAAATTCGTGTCCCTATCTGTTAAATGGGCTTTACGTATAAGCGGTTTCCCAACGCATAGCACTTAACATGTAGAATTTTGTCATAATGCAATAATACAAGGTCAGTTGTGACAGGTCGATTTGATACCGCCTTAGCTCAGCAGAATAAGAAGAAAACCGGGAAGAAATTAATCCCCATTTGGGGGAAAAATATTAAATTTCATATTTTCTTCTTAACAAAATTTGCTTTTTTATAGTATATTCGTAAATAAAATAAGATAAAATACCCTTTTAAGAAAAAAAATGTGTATAGTGAGACATATTAAAAACAATCAACTATATTATTAGGCAAATAATTGTTAAAGAAGTAACACTCTTTCACCTAAGGCAGTCAATATGGCGGAATTAGAGCGAGAATCTGCCAGCCGATAACACCTTTTATTATTGCATTATGGAATTCTGTTGGGTCTTGATTTTTAAGAAAAAATGGTGTAGCAGTGCAAGTATGTATAACTGGGCTATTCCGCTACAAATTCGTGTCGGCTTGTGATTTAGTTACATATTGTCTTTATTGCCGCTAATACAAACTTTAGTAGTAGAATTATAAATTTTAGTCCAATTCCAAGTATTTCATTTGTTTTGATACAAGTCAGTGCCTTCATTTGCTTAAAATAGCCAAAACGCAAGTGAAAATTGTATTTTTTTCATTTTTTAAGGGGTCACTAAGGACCTTTAGGAAGCTTAGGTGGTCGGGGGTTGCATTTTTGTCAATGGCGGTTCATGCCCTCTCCAAAAAGGGAGTATTCTATTAGCTTGAAAAAATTAAATTAATTTAAGTCATTTTCAATACCTATTCGTACTTGTGAACCACAAAATTTTATTTGATTTCATTTTTTTTAATTCTACAGAATTTTCGCGAAGGCGGAGAGAGTGGCACGCGAACATGGATTGCCGCACAGTGGTAAAAATAAAATTTTTTGAATAGTCAATTTTTATATTTGATATATGGCAAGAAAAATTAAATATAACTTTGTACGAAATTGAAAGTATTATATAGAAAAAAAGGCAACAAAAGCCAGAAGAATTTTATTCAACTAAAACTGATTGAGATTTTTGTTCACTTAAGCAATGTGTTTTTCTTGTAACTTTTTTTTCAGTAAGCCTTTATAAAAAATAAATGAATAGGCAGACACAAATTAAAAATTAAAAAGCCAAATGAAAAACGGCAATTGCCATTATGGCCACCCCCAAATATAGTCAATTGGCCTTATGGCCATTGACCTTATTTCAGTCCACATATTATTCTACATAGCACTGAATTTTTTAAATAATTTTTAGAATTGAGTAGTTCACTTGCAAAGTGCGCTATGTAATTTTTTTCGATTTTTAGTTTTTGGTGGTTAACGCACCAGTATTTAAAGTAGTTTCATGTGCACTAACCATACAGTGCAAAATCCTTATATATTTTGAAATAAATAGCATCAAATGTTAGCTACTCTAGCAAAAGTCGCTATAATACTTACTGTATGTATATATACACTTTCAAAAGTCGCTATAATATTTATTGTACGTATTTATACAAGTTCAAAAGTCTCTATATAAAACTTACTGTTTCAAAACTCGCTATATTTAATTTCTATATATGTATAAAATTTGCAAAAACTACCACACTGCAATTTTAATTTTTAATGTTATGTTAAAGAAATATACAATTTGGATTTTACTTGTTGTTGTAGACGTTTTTTTTAAATTTATGGCTTACTATTATAAAATCACATAACGTTGTTTGCAAGTGGACTACTCAATTAATCAGATAATTAATATTTCAAAGCCAGCCCTTTAAAAAAAATCTGACGTCGTGTGTTTTGAAATTCTGTTGTGTTTGTCGCATGGTCTTATCCACAGAGAGTTTACTGTGAAAATGATAAAGATAGGCTCACTAAAACTTATAGCTCCAATACTACTGATTGTTCAGATATCAGGTTTTGCCTTATAACTTCTTCATTTATGCAGCTACGAACATGAAATTTCACAGTTTTTTCCTTTATTATCAACATAGAGTTTACAGTAAAAATATAAATAAGGTCAAATATTTTTCCCCCTATTTGCTTATCATAAATAAAATGCTAACATTGTAAATCAATTTAGTATAATGTGTAGCTCCCGAAGAACTGTTTAAAACTACAATAAAGGGTTGAAGTTAAATTTCGTGATGTTCATGAAAAGTATGCAGTATTCGGCATAGTCGAAGACAACATCGTTTTTTCTTGTTTTATTTCGTCTTTTATATTTTGCCTTTCCTTTATTTATTAGCACTCTACAGCTAAAAATACATTATAGCAACCCTAGTAATTTTTAAAAGTACAACACTCAAGAAGCCAAAGCTTGTAACAAGTCTTTACTATAAAGCAAAGAGAAACTTTTCATCGGTTGATGTCTCGCTTCTGAACTTTTATTCACAGCTTATAGACCGCCTCATGCTGCGTATATTTCAAGCTTATGAGAATCGTAATTGAGCAATTACTTATAAGTTGATGCACATGAAATATATAAGCCAGCCTTATCACTATAAGCACTCCCGCTCTCAATGAGATACTGATAACATGCACAGCTGAGATCACGGCTTAAAAGTAAACAATAGCTTTCGTATTTTCTAAAATCCACGGCAATCGGTTGAACACACATATAAATATCAATACGGCACTGCAGCCTCAGCGAGGGTTTCAAAAATAAATAAATTGAATTTGATCTCATTTGAAATTGATCAGTGCCAAGTGTCGAACGTAAATTCATATTAATGTGTAAAAAGTGATTCACCAAAAACCTAAAGTGAAAAGGCGATTACCCAATAAGTTGTCAACAAAAATGGAAAAATCGAATTTCATAACATTCTTTGTTCTACTCGCTGCACAATGCGGCCTATGGTCCACTGCTGAATCGCTCCAACTGAACTTAACCGAAAGCTGTGCGAACACACAAATCGTATATTGTACTTTGTCCAACATCACCGCAACGCTTAGTGACCCGCTGACCGTAGTCAATGGCACTGCTCCCCAGTTGTACGAGTTGGTGTTGCGCGATTCGCTAATCTTACGTATACCAACCGCGCTCATTGCACTGGCACCCGCGCTGCGCTCACTTTTCATGCACAACTGCGGACTAAATCGGATCACTACCTTTGACTTCCCAACCGGTCATTCGCTACGCACTTTAGTGCTGCAAAAGAATCGCTTCTTTGATGTGCCAGAGAATGCTTTCGTCGCCATCTGCGAACTAGAGCAGCTACAGCTCGCACGCAACATGATACACATGGTGCACCAAAATGCATTTAACGGTCTGGAGAAACTGCGGTATTTGGATTTGCAGCAAAACGATATACGCGAGCTGCCTAAGTCATTATTTGGCGATCTCGTCAATTTGGAGCACATCGACCTGAGCAGAAATTGTATTGAGAAAATCGACGTCACCACTTTTCATCGAAATCTGAAGCTTCAAACGCTGCTTTTGGGTGATAATAGATTTTCGCTGTTCGAGCCGAACTCCTTGGAACACTTACCGCGTTTACACCTACTCGACATCAGCAACAGTTTGGTCAATGAGCTGTGGCTACAATCTGTCGACACGCTGCTGGTGCAGGCCAGCACGTTGCAGTACATCGCTATCGCGGGTAGCGCAGTCAAATTGCACGCCGGCAATAATCAGCTGACAAGCTTGAATATTACCGACAAGCTGAGTGTACGTGAACTGGATTTGCATGGCAATCGGCTTGAGTCGCTGGAAGACTTAGTGGGTATGTTGAATCTGCAGCGTCTGGATGTGTCACGCAATCAGCTGCAATCGTTGCGCACTTCGCACTCGCCACTGTACCTACCGCTGCCGAATTTAGTGCACCTAAACTTGGCGTCCAATCAGCTACAGAATCAGACGCTGGAGAGCTTTCTAGTGCTGCAAAAACTGACGCACCTCGATTTGGGTTTCAATCACTTGCTGCATTTGGATCAACGTCTATTCGAGCCACTTGTCAATTTGGAGAAGTTCTACATCGAAGGCAATCGTCTGCACACTTTTGATTATGAACAATTGGTCGCTAAGCACGAGTATCTAAAAGAATTCGGTATTTTCGAAAATGAGTGGGATTATCGTTATATGCGCACCATGCTTGCCTACCTAAAAGAGCACAATATTCAGCTACCGGTACGTTTCACTTCTAACAACAACAATGGCAATAACAATGCAGGTAACCTGTTTGGCTCAACCTTGAATACACTTTCATCAGGCGATAAGGTAACTCATCATCGCTATGCATCCACAGCCAGTTCTATAGATGATTCCGATGAGCGTTTAGCTGAGATAACAGCACCGTCGATAGCCAATATCACGGCCATTAATCAGTACTGGACCACGCGCGATGTGCTTACACTGATTATATTGATGTTGGTGTTACTGATACTATTCCTGCAGCTGTTTAGCGTCCTACGCGAAGAGGAGTGTCTGCCCAATTGTTGCAATAGAATCGCAAGAAATGCGCATTCGAATGCACGCAGGCGATTGGAGGAAGATTCCGAAGTGTAGAGCTTACCTACCTGGTTTTTTGGTGACAAAGACGCAGATATGTTTGTATGTATGTAGGTATATAGTAATTTCTGAAACTTAATTTTGTGGAATAAAATGTTCGTTAATTTGTTTACAATATCCACTTATTCAGTTTTTTGGGCGGAGAATCGAAGGACCCTGTGAATTAATATAGAAATACTACGATCTGTCAATCTGTCTTCTTATTTTATTTTGGTATCTAACGGCTCGGAAAGCTACATTCTAATTCTGGCGATGCTTCATATGATTTTACACAGCCGCAGTCTAAAAGCATACTGATACTCGTAAAACCCAGTCAGTTGTAGCTTTGGTTGGGTTGCGAGGGCGTACTGCTTACTTCAACTCGACGCCATATATGTTTGTCATTGTGAGTGCCTTTAAAGAGTAAGTGACAAAAGGAGGCACAATTCTCTAATCAAGATTCCTTTTTGAAGATCAACTACTTACTTTTCCAAATGAAATTGGGATGCACGAAGACTTATACCTACGTTATCTCTGCCAGATTGGCTATGAAGTGTGAATTCGAGGTGTTTGAATCGCCACGACTGTAGGCACAGATTTCGACACAGAAGGTGATCAATTGGTTCGTCCCCATTATCACCGTGGCAGCTTCTACCCGAGAGAAAACGTTGGCAATCGCCATGATTGAAACATCGCTGCAATAGCGCAGTGCCCTGCGATAAAGCCGGCAAGAACTTATTCTACTAATCTGTTGGGTTTCAGAAGATCTGCTGTGTTCATACTATTTACACATCGCTTAGTTCTTAAGTCAATTGAAATGGATTTACCAGTACTAATGTGCGAATGTATTAACAGTAAGACGATGCCTGAAAAGTCTGAAACAAGTCTGAAATTTGGCATCATTCAGGCTTTTCAGACTTCAGTTGTGGAGCAGCGGCTACACAAATGCTTTGATGGGCAAGCCTAGATATAAACCAAAAATTGTCATCTTTGATACAGGTTTTTTTAGAGCAAAATTAATAATATTTTTGCTATTACCAATCAAAATTAAAAAAAAAAAACTATTTTAGGCCCACGCTAATGTATATACATTACCCATATAAATTTCTAACTGAATTTCTGTGTTGAACCAATCGAGTTACCGCTACGAGTAAAGAAATCGTCGTCCCGATTTTTGAATAATATGTAGTTCCAAATAAAAAGTTGTACAAATTTGTTCAAATGTACCAATCGTATGATCCGACCTTACACTCTATCTTCATGCGTTTATTTAGAAGCGCTCTTTCGCCGACTGGAATATATTACAGCACACATATTTAAATAGAAATGTTAAACCAATGGCACATCATCTTAATAAACTCTTAATAATTTATTATAGCTGTTAAAGGAAGACATCCTTTTTCCAAATATGTACTTTTTTAAACTGAAAAACTCTGCCCGTACGGTTGCCGAATCGGCACAAACTACAGTGACAACCGAAAATTCACCTGACGAGTATTAACTAGCAAAAAAAAATAAAATTAAGACGCTCCGACGCTGAGGACCTTAGTGCACCTGATTTTAAAGTAAGTCACCGAGCCCCACAGTTCCCAGTATATAATGATGAGATAGAGAAAAACCCTATTGGAATGTTACTACCATGTGTGAATACTAACGATTAGACGTAGTTTGGTTAAGGCCCAAAAATGGTCTCTTCGCCAAGTTTAACAAAAAGTTAACCACCAGTTGTTTTCAAGATTCCGCTAATTTTACAACCCTTTGCGTCCCGAAAATCATGTTTTACCAATGTTATTGTGGCTTGATAACATTTTATTTTTTTTAATATTTTTATTGAGCTTTGTACCACGATTGTTTATTAGGAAAAATTGAAAAAGCAACAAAGTCTAAGCGGTAGAAGTTATAGCACTATTTCGGAGATCACCACATCTCCTCATCAGACTTCTTTTTCTAGACTTCAGCAGGGATCGAACCTGCGAATTCGATGTTCAAAGTCAGAAGCGTTAACCACTGAGCTATGTAANCAAAAAAGCAAATAAGCAAATGGATGTATAGAATTGACAACAACAACCACGCTGTCGAGTTTAAATAGCGGCAAATCAGCTGCACTTGATAGTAGTTGGTTGAATAAGGAAAATGAATTAGCAACAAGAGTTTACGGGATGTACATAGCTCAGTGGTTAACGCTTCTGACTTTGAACATCGAATTCGCAGGTTCGATCCCTGCTGAAGTCTAGAAAAAGAAGTCTGATGAGGAGATGTGGTGATCTCCGAAATAGTGCTATAACTTCTACCGCTTAGACTTTGTTGCTTTTTCAATTTTTCCTAATAAACAATCGTGGTACAAAGCTCAATAAAAATATTAAAAAAAAAATCATGTTTTACATTCCCTGCGACCTAATTAACATATTCACCTCCTTGCAGGTTCCACTTAATGATGCGTAAAATTTTACTAAGCCATCGTTGGAAAAAATCTATCAAAAATCTGTAAACAAGTTTCCATACAAATTTCGACAGTTGATTTAAGTTTACACAACTATAAGTTTATACGGTTTATAAAGTGTCAATATTCCTAGACGGATTCGTGCAGATAGGCGCAAAACTTTCTGTGACACTTGCTTCCAGTGAACGCTCCTTCTTAAGCATAAATCATAATTGCGACGTAAAACTGGGCAGCAAAGATTAAGGGCCAGTTTCTCAATGCCTGGTTAACACTAAATATACATTACTGACACCATGCATATAACACTGTGTCGGTAACGCCGGCGATGATGTTTAAGTGGAGATTAGTGTTAACCAGAGTTGGTGAAAACGGCCCTAAATGGTTTAGCTTTACTTAACATCCACATAGATATAAAAGTTATTAACAAGGAAATATTGAATAAAATTTTTACTTTTAAAAACGAAGAAGAAGAGAAATGTTATTTCTAAAATTTTCATGTATATACAGTGGTTCACAAAATAATAGGGGTGTGATATTTTGATCAGTTTTGGCTATTTGTCTTTTGTTTATACAATGATTGATATTTTTCTATAAAAGTCTAGCTGGTTATACAATAAGCACCAAATTAATTCAGGTTTCAATCTTTGTAAATTCTATCATCATATAAATTCTGGAAAGTTTCACCAAAATTTCAAAACTTTTAAACAAAATCTTAAAAAAAATTGGTATTCACTTTTGTAGCCCATTTACTTCTAGGGACAAGTTTACAGTTGGTAAAAAATCTCGTTGATTTGTAATATAAATTTATATGGTGTTTGCTGTAAATAAAACCACCTAGACTTTTATAACATAAAAAAAAACATTAAATAAACAAAAGACAAAAAGCGAAAACTGCTCAAAATATTACACTGCTATTATTTTGGGGCAACTGTATGTAAGTACTCGAATTATTTAAAAAATTTAAAATATAGGCATATTTGGTGGAATTGATTTAATACATATATGGAAAAAATTTTACTATATTTGGTTTAGCGGAAAATCGGTCGATTCTACTACTTTTGAAATTAATGAACATTTTTTACATTACCACTAAACTCATTAGATTTAATGGAAAAAAATTTAATTACCACTAAAGGCATTTATTTTTAGTGGAAATATTTTCACCAAGTGGTTGTGGAAAAACAAAATCTGAGTCACACTACCTTTAGGCGGCCGCTGTGGTGTAGTGGTAAGCAGTGCGCGCTTCCACTCCACAATGCCTGGGTTCAAACCCTGGTCAAAGCAACATCGCAAAAATATAGAAAAAAAGGTTTTTTCTTAACAGCGGTCGTCCCTCGGCAGGCAATGGCAAACCTCCGAGTGTATTTCTGCCATGAAAAACAGCTTCTCATAAAAATACAATCGCCGTTCGGAGTCGGCGTAAAACTGTAGGTCCCTCCGCTTTGTGTGACAACATCAAGGCGCACGCCACAAATCGGAGGAGAAGCTTGGCCAAACACTAACATATGTGTAAGCGCCAATCTATTATAAAAAAATATGCACCACTATATTCAATATTAGTTGTACTTGAAATTTACTACGCCCATGTCTGTGAAAAACTAAAAGCGTAGATTTACTGCTATTGAGCTTCAGTTTTATGTGTGCGAAACACACGACAACTTTTTAATGTAAGATTAGAAGTGTTTCGGTAACTTCGTAGATAAAATTTCAACCTCTAGTAAGGGCAAGTTATCATCATCCTACAAAAAATTCTGGGACAACCTAATGTGCTGGATCCCTTTTGTATAGCCTCAGTGTACATAAGCGCGTATGCAAAATAGTTAGTTAGGCTGGCGTGCGCCCAGTTAGTTATACATACTACACACTTTTTCACATGTCACAGGCTTGCTGTCGTTGTCCGATGTAACAAACAAAAAACAAACCAACATCAGCAACATGAAGCATACAAACAAGCAACTTTGTGCTTTTCTGCTGCTGATACATTTGGCCGATTTGCAAAATACGAATTTCAGTTCAAAATAATTGCACAGGATACACGCTAACTTGCCGCATGCTAGCCTGCATACATACATACATATGTACATATGTGTATACTATAGTTAGGTTAATGTATTTAATAGTAGCAAGTCAAATGCGTTCAGCAGTCAGGCCCAACTAGCCACTTGGATCATTAGCATTGCTGTTGCTTTTATTGTAACTGTTGCTGCATATATTGCCAATGCACTCTCTCTCTCTCTATGTGTTTCTATGCTCAGATCAGCAGTTCGCGTTGTAATGCTTAAACGCATTGGGCACATATTGGGACGACAACAGTGGGCGACATCGACGACGAGATGCTGGGATATGAAATCACAATTTCTGAGAAATTGTATTTTGATTTATTTATAATGTTGCAACAACATGCATGCAAGAAGTTAATGTCACTAGCAACTTGGGACAACAGCAGCAGCAGCAACAGCAGCAGGTAGACAGATTTTATTTCACATTGCATATATGTATATACATATCTATGTGAATGTGAATTTAAATGAGTATTTGTTGTAAGTCAAGTCAGGTAGGCAACGACGACCAATTGCTGCCTTGGCTGTTGCAAATTGAATTGGGAATTTTGGAAATCAAAATTTTGATTAAATGTGAAATATGCAAATGTGCAGTTTGTGGAAATTAATTATGCACGAGTAAGTGCAAGTTAGTATGCATGTGAATGCGTGTGTGTGTGTGTGTGAGTATTTAATACATGCAATTGCGTGACATAACACGAGCAGCTTGCCATCAGATAAGCGAACGCGGAAACGTAAATATACAAAGCCGCCAGATGCACTTGCTAACTAAATACATAATACAATTACAAGGCTTCATATAAATAAATACTACTGCATAGCATAATCATGCATTCCTGTGTACATAAGTATATATGTATATGCATACATGCAAGTGTATGTAGCATTATCATCCGCCTGTGGGCGTTGAAAAGTGCTTTGCCTCTGTCTACCTTTGCGATGTAATTTATTTGATAACATTTGCTGAAAGAATATTTTGCTGCCGAATAGAATTTTTATAATGTAAACAAATGCTGTAATTATTCGCTTTGCAATTACATAATTTATGATTAGGAACCACAACTATTAATTAAATGTGGCACTTTGTAGTTATAAAAGCTTCGATGTCTCAATTATTTATTATTATTATGCTCACATATATATATATACAAAGGCCCTATCTTACATCGTCGCTGAAATGGCATTTCATGGATTGCGGTGACATCAGCCTTTATTTTCCCTAGGACATCAACCAGCCGGGCAGAGGCACCTTCCCGATTAGGAGTTCGGATATTCCTGGTGCGTACCATTTAATCATAGTCCTTCCTATGTTTGCGATGATCATCAAAAGAAGGGGATAAATATCATCCGAGGCATGTATTTTTTTTATTAAGCAGGGTTTTAACGTGGCGGGACCCAAACCCAGCGCATGCGGGTTTTTACGCCCTCCCACTTTAGCTCGCTCCCAAACTAGCGTTCGGTCACTACCCAGAGGATTCACACACCAAGGTGAATGGCAACCAAACGCTTTGCAGTACTGGGAAATGTACAAAACATAGTGGTCAAAGGCGAATATCTCATCTGAGCCCTGATGTAGTTTTCAAATGCATAGCTCTACGTACCTGTATAGTAAACCAAATAGCCGGATCAGACATTATTCAAAATAAAACATGTAAAAAAATATACTTTTCCGTATACTCTGTAATATTCCTCCGCAATTTTGTAAGGTAAACTAACAATTTATAATCGTTTCTTTGCAGCAAACTATCTTTTCTTAAATTATATACATATCGTCAGTAGACACGAATAAAGGCGCGAGCTCAAAAGTTGACCGCGAAAAAGGCGCCGAAATTATCCAGCAAGCATTTCCTAGTACTATTTTTGAATATCCAGGCAAACATTTGGAAGTTAGGGGGGCTCAGGCCCAATACTCACACACAACACACACACACACGCATTCACATGCATACTAACTTGCACTTACTCGTGCATAATTAATTTCCACAAACTGCACATTTGCATATTTCACATTTAATCAAAATTTTGATTTCCAAAATTCCCAATTCAATTTGCAACAGCCAAGGCAGCAATTGGTCGTCGTTGCCTACCTGACTTGACTTACAACAAATACTCATTTAAATTCACATTCACATAGATATGTATATACATATATGCAATGTGAAATAAAATCTGTCTACCTGCTGCTGTTGCTGCTGCTGCTGTTGTCCCAAGTTGCTAGTGACATTAACTTCTTGCATGCATGTTGTTGCAACATTATAAATAAATCAAAATACAATTTCTCAGAAATTGTGATTTCATATCCCAGCATCTCGTCGTCGATGTCGCCCACTGTTGTCGTCCCAATATGTGCCCAATGCGTTTAAGCATTACAACGCGAACTGCTGATCTGAGCATAGAAACACATAGAGAGAGAGAGAGTGCATTGGCAATATATGCAGCAACAGTTACAATAAAAGCAACAGCAATGCTAATGATCCAA
>NW_016163814.1:0-19522 GCF_001687245.7 Rhagoletis zephyria | reverse complement strand
GTTTAAACCGCTGGCAGGCAACTGCAACCGCCCAGTCGCAATTGACCAAACGATTCGAGTTATGCAGCAGTCGATCGAGTGATCGAACGACCGACCAGCATCCATCGATGGTGTCCGCCCGCATTGATTCGGACCCCTCACTGAATTCGCTTATGCACTTGGTTACAGCAACGGGCGTGTGATTTGGCAACCGCCCCCTCAAAAGCTTAAACCGCGAAGCAGATGCGATTCGATATTCGTTTGCTTCAGCGAGTGAGTGCGTGAGTGCGTAAGTTTTGTTGGCAATGATTCGATAAGTGCCGAAGGTGTGAAGTTATTTAATTACAAGTAACGTAACATTCGAACTTCAAAACAATAGTGGTTCAATAAAAAATGAGAGGCTTTAAGAAGGTGCCGCCTTGCGCGGTGGTAATAAAGGAAATTTATATGAGAATAAGTTGTAAAGATTCTTTCGAGCGCAAATCGAACCATATTGTAGTCAGATGAACATACATACGTACATTGGCACATCTTATTTACATGGGCGTAACCAGGTAGGGGCAGGGGAGGGGGTTAATACATGCAATTGCGTGACATAACACGAGCAGCTTGCCATCTGATAAGCGAACGCGGAAACGTAAATATACAAAGCAGCCAGATGCCCTTGCTAACTAAATAATACAATTACAAGTCTTCACATAAATAAATACGACTGCATAGCATAATCATGCATTCCTGTGTGCATACATAAGTATATATGTATATGCATACATGCAAGTGTATGTACTATGTATTGCATTATCATCCGCCTGTGGGCGTTGAAAAGTGCTTTGCCTCTGTCTACCTTTGCGATGTAATTTATTTGATAACATTTGCTGAAAGAATATTTTGCTGCCGAATAGAATTTTTATAATGTAAACAAATGCTGTAATTATTCGCTTTGCAATTACATAATTTATGATTAGGAACCACAACTATTAATTAAATGTGGCACTTTGTAGTTATAAAAGCTTCGATGTCTCAATTATTTATTATTATTATGCTCACATATATATATATACAAAGGCCCTATCTTACATCGTCGCTGAAATGGCATTTCATGGATTGCGGTGACATCAGCCTTTATTTTCCCTAGGACATCAACCAGCCGGGCAGAGGCACCTTCCCGATTAGGAGTTCGGATATTCCTGGTGCGTACCATTTAATCATAGTCCTTCCTATGTTTGCGATGATCATCAAAAGAAGGGGATAAATATCATCCGAGGCATGTATTTTTTTTATTAAGCAGGGTTTTAACGTGGCGGGACCCAAACCCAGCGCATGCGGGTTTTTACGCCCTCCCACTTTAGCTCGCTCCCAAACTAGCGTTCGGTCACTACCCAGAGGATTCACACACCAAGGTGAATGGCAACCAAACGCTTTGCAGTACTGGGAAATGTACAAAACATAGTGGTCAAAGGCGAATATCTCATCTGAGCCCTGATGTAGTTTTCAAATGCATAGCTCTACGTACCTGTATAGTAAACCAAATAGCCGGATCAGACATTATTCAAAATAAAACATGTAAAAAAATATACTTTTCCGTATACTCTGTAATATTCCTCCGCAATTTTGTAAGGTAAACTAACAATTTATAATCGTTTCTTTGCAGCAAACTATCTTTTCTTAAATTATATACATATCGTCAGTAGACACGAATAAAGGCGCGAGCTCAAAAGTTGACCGCGAAAAAGGCGCCGAAATTATCCAGCAAGCATTTCCTAGTACTATTTTTGAATATCCAGGCAAACATTTGGAAGTTAGGGGGGCTCAGGCCCACCCCCTCCCCTGCCCCTACCTGGTTACGCCCATGTAAATAAGGATGTGCCAATGTACGTATGTATGTTCATCTGACTACAATATGGTTCGATTTGCGCTCGAAAGAATCTTTACAACTTATTCTCATATAAATTTCCTTTACTTCCACCGCGCAGAGGCGGCACCTTCTTAAACCATCTCATTTTTTATTGAACCACTATTGTTTTGAAGTTCGAATGTTACGTTACTTGTAATTAAATAACTTCACACCTTCGGCACTTATCGAATCATTGCCAACAAAACTTACGCACTCACGCACTCACCTCGCTGAAGCAAACGAATATCGAATCGCATCTGCTTCGCGGTTTAAGCTTTTGAGGGGGCGGTTGCCAAATCACACGCCCGTTGCTGTTAAACCAGAGTGCATAAGCGAATTCAGGGGTCCGAATCAATGCGGGCGGACACCATCGATGGATGCTGGTCGGTCGTTCGATCACTCGATCGACTGCTGCATAACTCGAATCGTTTGGTCAATTGCGACTGGGCGGTTGCAGTTGCCTGCCAGCGGTTTAAACTAAAGCGTGTGATTTTATTGCACTCTACCATGCTTATTTTGTCATTCTTTTTTCCACATGTGTACGTTCTCTGCTGCAAAATGTTAGGACGATTTGTACTCGCAGAAGTATGCGCGCAATCAAAGTGTTGTCCGTCCGATCGATGATTATTGTTTTTTTTTTTTGCTTTCTTAAAATAATGTGCCATGTTCGCTGCAAATTCTTCAAATACTTGCACTTATTTTTCAATTCATATCGATCGCGAAGTGTCGTTGTTGTTTCCACTGTGGTCAGCAGCAGCAGCACACATAACAACAACAAATACACTGTTGTGGATAATTTCGATTCGGCAATCGTACACATTGTTCACACCGATTGCTTTGAACAAAAAGCTATGGTTTGGTTTTGCTATCTGCAATGGTGTTGGTCTTCGCCTTCGGTCAATTGCACCCCCCCCAGCAATTCCATTCGCACAACGTCCACATATACATATGTATCTGCACTGGCATTTGCGCTTTGACTTTGTAGACACTTTATTAATTGCGCAAATTTGTTTGATGGGCTAAAAAGTAGAAAATAAGTTTTCCTAGACCCTCAGAATTTGTCTCGATAACTTTTTTAGCAAAAGTCATTAAAAAAAAATTCAGACTAAAAATGAAAGACGTGAGACGCAGTCAAAGGGATGAAGTGCCGGAAGGTTTAGATCTACCCCGGATGATGCACGGAAATCCCCGCGCAGTATACGGCATCCGTTCTTTGGTGTTTGGTAAGCAGATTTCTCTCGCGCTATTTATTGACAGTCTGCTCCATCACACCACAGTTGTAAAGCTCATAACGGGCTCTATCATTGAAGTGTAAATCCATAGGATTCGTCTAAGTGTCAGAACCCAAAACCTGTTTAGATTCCTTTAACGCTGTTAGGATATCAACAATATAGCACGTACTACATCCGATGCGCTTAATGTGATTCTGCATCAACTGCCAATAGAACTCCACATCCGCGAAACTGCTGCGTCCGCGGCAATCTGGAGGACGCTGCAGCAAGGTCATAGTGGCATTCTTATTAAGCTTATCGAATCAGAGAAACAATTACATTATATACCTTCTACTACAGATTTCAGTAAAAACTTTCAGGTCGAGTTTCCTTCTAGACGGGATTGGAGTAGGGGCAGGATAGTCGAGGAAAATTGCATTGAAATCTATACTGACGGGTTTAAAATGGACTGCGGTGTGGATGCGGTGGTGTTCTACGAAGCCTTGAATGTCTCTTTCCTTTCGGAAGTACTGGCAATCGAAATGGTCGGAAAAGAATTATTGAGGAGCTGCGTTGGAGTGCGAAAAGCATACATCTTTTCAAATAGCCAGTCGGCACTTCTAGCACTTATCTCAATGGTAACAAAGTCCAATAAAGTCAGAGATTGCAAGTGTGCGCTAAGCTCGACGACCGTGTTAATAGACCTCTCCCTCATATGGGTTCCCGGCCATAGTAACATACACGGAAATCAGGGATCTGACAAGCTGGCTAAGGGCGGAGCCTCTCTTTATGAATCCGAAGCCGAGCCAATAAACTGTCTATTCGTACGTATTTATGGCTGATGCACGTTGGAACAACTTTCAAACCAGCGAAACGGTGAGGAATAGATGACAGAAGAACTTCTAAAAAGGTCGAGGAAAGTTAACAGCCACGGGGCATTGGCCCATTTGGCGAACATGCGGCTAAAATGAACCTTCCGTACAACCCTCGGTTTCGTAGCTGAGGTCTTGGTGGAAGTAAGGTAGCGATCCTACACAATATTTGCGAGTGCCCCCCATTGGCACGTGTAAGGTACGACACACTGGACAGTTTTTCCATCCAACATTTTATAGCTCAACCAGCCACCGACGGAGCGCCCTCCCGTACCTGCCATCCGTATCAACATATGAAATTGTTGTTGATAGAGAGAGAGAAGCAACGACAACGTCAACGTCACGCGGTGGTGAGCTTTCGTTAATACGAGAATCCCATTAGATAGGGCGTGGCAGCGGACACGTTCTGCGGTCTTACGTCGGTGGCTGGTTGAGCTATTAAATAGATTCATCCAAATGGTTTGATGAAACCGGCGAATCGTGAAAGCAGGAAAAAAATCACAGATCCCAGAGAAAGCGTATCAAAGTGGTGCTTTAAGCACTAATTGTGTCCTGGGCATGTGCTAAGGTGACACTTCTACCAACCAACCAACTTTTCATTTAGATATATTTGACGACGAAAATTCAACGTAGCAATTGTCAGATTTCCACTGCTGCGGGTAATAGCACACACAATGATATTCCTATTTCCAATATAACTTGAAGCTCCTTCAAGTTTGCTTTCCCTTCATACAGCCGTTCGTCGGTTTGAGCCAAATCTAAAAAACTTAGTGTATATACTTAGTCGTTTCAAATCTCTCTAACTGGTGAGATTGGTTGTTAAATTTTCCTTTCCAGAAAAGTTTCAGTCTCACCCTCCACTGTGTCGGACCTTTAAAATTCGCTGCAATTTGTCTGCATCTCCATATTTTGTTGGTCTCCTGTACGATTCATTGCAATTCCTTGCTGTTGGTTTGTGCTTTTTTAACATTTTTGACTCGCCACTTTTTCGGTTTGTGTTTTATGTCACTTTACCGTTGTTCTTGCTATCGTTTCTGTTCAAATACTACAAACAACAAAACTTAGGAGTATTGGATGTGAGAAGCAGGAGCAACTGCTAAATCAGCAACAACAACAACAGAAACAAATCGAATCGTATTGAACATTGCAAAGCTGTGGGTATGTATTAGGGATGCTAATTTTTCAACTTTTTTCTATCCCGGGATTTTCGGGATGTCGTTATCACAATCCCGGGATTCCGGGATTAGTCACGGGATTCACTACTTTTCAACAGCTTAAATCGAAGAAATTGCTTCTATATTGTGTGAAAAGTTCTCCTGCCATAAAATAAATAATAAATAAATGGGTTTGAAACCTACTTTTTTTTTTCTCTCTGACGTCAGGATTTATTTTAAAGGACTTTGTAATTTCAAAGATATGATTAATTCCAAAAATTATTCAATAAATTCAATGCGATGTAGAATAAAAATATGAGTACCAAATTAAAGATGAGATTTCTTTAGAATTTAAAAATTAAAATTTTTGCATTCACAAAGACGAACAGGTAATTTTTTAAGCTGATAAAGTTAGAAGGACGAAATTCGAGGATGTTATCGAGTTTATATAAGTGCCTAGCATATAATTTCTTCAAAAACAAATATTGCGAAACTTCAGGGATAAAATTTTAAAAGGACCTTTTCAATACTGACCTGCACTTCTGCACCAAAAACTTGAATTTGTTTAAATTCTAAAGGATTTCCTCTTTAATTTGATACCCATACTTCTTCTCAAGGCATATTTAATGAAAAACTAACAACGTCAATGGTTTCACGAATATATAGATATTTGTGTTTAAAATTTACTATCGCACGGTGTTATATGTATAATGGCTAGACATTTATTAAAAACTATTAATTATTAAATAAAAAAGAAATATAGCCAATATTGGTCAAGAAAAGGAATTTGCAGTGCAAATTACAAATCCCGAGAATCCCGGGATTATTTGCCAAAAATCCCGGAATTTTTGGGACTTTAAAAAGGTCGGGATTCCTGGAACCCGGGATTAACATTCCAAATATGTATGTTCCAAATCGATGATGGCATTGCGGTATAGGACGTATGGTGTGTTGCGATTGGGAGGCGGTGCCGCAGAGGCTGTGCAAAGTGTAAATTTATGATTATGCGATTTTATCGCACGTGAAAAAATGAAATGTTTTTTTACACTTTATAAAAGAGCACAAAGCACATTATTAATAAGCGCGCGAGCGGACTGTCAAGTTTTGTTGTGTGATTCGCACCACTATTTCACCTTAATTTTTTTAGTTTAATGCGGGGGAAGTGCACATAAAGTGGTGGTCAGTCGTCAGTCAGTCAGTTGGTTTACGTTTGGCTTTTCTGCTTGTCCGTAATTATAATATTTATGTGAATTGTGAGAATTATTGCTGCGTGATTGCATGCGCTTTGAACTCTTTCAACTTACTCGTATTAACACTTCTGCACGGAGTTTACTTTATCTACAAATAAAAACAAATGTTAACATGCTGTGTATGATTTTTTTTTTCTAATCAGCACAGAGTTTATAGCTATAAGGTAATATTTTGATTTTCATACATAGTACATATTTTCTTATGCTCTCGTATCCACAAGATTTCAGGCAAAGTTTTTGTGAGCTTTAGCTTTTCCTCCCGGTTTTCTTGATGAAAAGCATCATTTACCTCATAATTCATTATCTCTAAGTTGCACACTTCCTTGACAACGCTCCAGAAAAAAAGGGAAAAATAGTATATAATGACTTTACACACTTGACAGGACACGCTCGATGCTCGCTCATGCGCTGAGACAAAAGCCACTGACTGCTCCATCATAGTGAATTGCTGTAGTAAGAAATTTTCACGACAACATTGTTGTCATTAATATGAATTTTCATTGCCAGTTCGTTGATTACCCACTCTCAATTATTGGGAGATTAGATGGGAAGGAGAAAAAATGTAGGAGGAAGTAGAATTCGCAACACTGTCAGAAATATGTTTAACAAGAGGCATACAAAAGCTTACATAAACTTTGTAGATATATGTAGCCAACTGTTGTGGCTGCCCATATGATTAAATAAATTAAATTAAATAACAGTTATTTTAGAAATTTCAATTCAAAATGTCGGGCGGAAATAATTTTTAGCTAAGGAATATTGGTCTTAAATAATTTATATTTCTTTTTTCCAAAAAAGTCAACAATTAATCATTATTTTTGACCGGTATTTTTTTTTCTAAAAACAACAGTTAGAATTTGAGTATTTTCCGTTATTTTTTTTTAGCAAAATTAGTAGTATTTTTTCAATCCAAAACAAAAGTTAAAATTGAATCGCTACTTCATCTGCTTGTTATGTTAGACACGTTTTATTACTACGTATAAACAAGATATTAGTTATTTGTGAAATGATAAACAAATAAGCGATGCAATAAGACAATTAGGGGATTCAAATGGCGCGTTAAGCGTTGTATGGAATATTTCGCAGTTTTTTTTTCAGCGACTGAGCAAAAATTTTGATAAATTGAGTTTTTCGTTTTACGAAGGTTCGTTATACCGAGGTTTCACTGGAAAAACATTTGCTGCACTGACAGCGAATCTGTTGTTTCTCAAATCATTTAAGGCAACTGCTAGCTGTTCCATTTATAAGTCGAGCATGAATGACATGCACGAACCTGTCACCATACCTGAGAAGTAGTGTTGATTGATGGAAGCTACTTTAGTCAATGCGACATTTATAATAAGGCCACACGAGTTGAGATCTTCTCCTTATTATCATATTAAAAATTCCAAAGAAGGCGCTTTGTTCAATTTTTATTACGACATTTTTACAATGGGTTTCCTGCAGTATTTCAACTATCTTATGAAGATCTCAATGATATGGAAAGTTGTTAAACGGATTTTCATTATTTCAGAATTGAGAACATTCATATCACAAAAAGCATTTTAGCATGACTTTATGGAGATTTTCTGGTTAAAACTAAGATACAAAGCACATTTCATTGAAATCGGATAAAACTTACCATTTCCGCCTCTATGGTAGTGGCGTGGCAGTTTGCGAATCTATGTAATTTTTCACATTTCTTTATTCCTAAGCAAAAATATCACAGATAAGAAATTACAGTAAAATCGGAGTGCAATTGGTACTTTTTGTCATAATTTATATGGTCGCCCACGCGAGTAGCGCTATAGATCTTTAGTAGAATAGTTCCCTTGGAAGTCAATAAAGTGGCGCACAAAATGCTAGGCATTACACGCGTATGTTCTTATCTAAGGCCATGTATTCATCAGACAGAATTCCGCTTAACACCAGCTCTTCTCCGGTTCAGCCAGTTTTCCGGGCGCTTGTTGTTCCTAAGCAGTTTTATTGCTGTTCTGGTCATCAATACATACGTCTGCCTGCTTTGTCGCACAGTGGCGCAAGCGGAGCTTAGCTGCAATTATTAGTGCCTCCACGGATGTAACGCTCGTCAAAAACGCTTGAAGAGCATCTTCATTCTTTCACTCATTGATCACTTTAGTCTTTGATTATTTGAACAGAAGACACCCAATTCGCTTTATAGATTTGTCAATGCTGGTCTCTGGTACTAAAAACTACCATGTTACGTGCCGCGTCAAAGTCAAAGTTATGTCCTCTTTTCGTTTGAAGTGGTCGTGGAAGTCAATTCTATTCTTTGGACGCTGTTTTTACGGTGTAGGTCCCAACGCTCCACTCGGGTCGGTTACCATACCTCAGCCACAAGTTGGTCGTACAACTGCAACTGCTCCCAAAAGGGGCCACTATACCCCATTGCACACCTAAATATATGAAGTTTTTAAGGAAAACTTATATAAAATGAGCGCGTTCATTTTTTTATTTTATAATTCGCACTACATAGCACTTCTCACAGTGTAGTTTACATGTTTTTCAAAAATTCCTAACAACTAACTTTACACATACCTCTCTAAACTCAACAAAATATTATAATCTTGAAATGAAAGTGTAATGAGATTATATTCACAAAAACAATACAACCCTGCCATAAAAACAATAAATGCTTACAAGCAGGTTCAACCTTTCCCACCCGCAGTTCGCCCTAAAAAGTATGTAATCATATTCCTGCACCAGAAGCAAATCTTACGTTCGTCTCACTAAATGTCTACCAAATCTAATCATAATTCACGAACGCAGTCACAGAGTCACCGAGTGTCAAACGAAAATGCGATTATTTTGTGCACTTTTGGCAAGTCATTGGTATTTGTAGATACATACGTACATGCAAAAATTATCCAATAATAACAAAAACAATTGGGATGTACATGCTTGTGCATTTTCATTGTGCTGCTTGGTGCGAGTTTCGCAGGCGTAGAATGCCAAAAACAAGAAGCAAAAGGAAACTTGGAAGCTGTGGTGAACTGTGTGAGGATCAAATCGCAAGTTAATAAAATTATTTCCGCATCAGTGATTGGCATACGGCGGCACCTAAAGACATTTTAATGCGCCACAGCCGCCTGAATGCACATACACACTCATACACATACATATTGGTACTCTCTCTCTACAAGCGTGAAAACCCGAATGAGTATAATATTTTTCGCCAAAAAGAGTTCAAACGGAAGACCACAAAAAGTGCCAAAAGTTTCTCAGCTTTTGACTTTTAACCATCTTTTATTGCAGCATCGTTGTAATCGAATACTTTTCAATTGCTTTTTGTGTTCGAAATGTCATGGCAATAAAAAATATTTCGTAACAAAAGCCCGTGGCCGTGCGCCTAAAAATATGTTCGCACAAAGATTAGCGCGAATTTGTATGAGCATTGAAGCAACATTAGTTGCCTAACGCCCCTTCGAGGGCGTAAGCGCTCGACGCCTGACTGGATTTTTGATGATTTATGAGTTGGTAAACAAAAGCGCAGCGACACCGCCCCGTAAGCAAGCAGCGCGCTTCACGCTCCACATTCTCCTGCTTCTTTTCGTCGTTCACTCTGCCTATAGAGCTTAGCTCAATGAACACTACTTACTTTACAAATCTCATTATATTCAAGTATTGAAGGTGCAATCGTCGTGCGACTTTATGACTCAGGCATTCAGCGGCAATGTGTTTGTCTGTCCGTTGATTTAAACGTGTTAATCATATTATTTACACCATCAAGGATTAACTCTCAATGACACTGCGCCCTCACTGCGTTAAATATATGTACATAGTTTGCTGCTTCTCTACCATTTCATCATCCCATAAAGAATTTTCTAATAGCCGAACGCATTTAATGTGCATGCTCTTCGAGTTGGCAATGATGCGAAAGTTATGAAAGTAAAAAAGCATCCCTTATAAGTATGAATGATACAGTGGAAAAAATACGAATGCGAATTTCCGCTCCGAGTTCCGAGTTGTTGTCAAATTCGAGTTTCACGTTTAAAAGTTTCGAGATCATCTAGCGCAAAGTTGTCTATTGTATTTAGCGAAATTTGGGAAAAAATTTAGGGAAGCAAATATGAAAGCACTTATTCATTGTTCTTGACCAGTACTAACCCTCAGCTCTACTTTTCGATGTGTTTCCTATGCCTTACTCATCAGTACTGAAATTTTGATAAACATTTTTGTAAATATTGTACAAGTTATGAAGTCAAATAACCTTAGGTTGCTAAACTGAGGTAACTAAAAGTCACGAAAATATCCTCGAAGATTATTTTCATCAAATTATAAATGTACCATACAGTCACCGCACAAACTGTGTACCACGATATGTATTTTTAGCCGAGTTAAAAAAAGAAGGATAACGTGAACTGTTTTCAATTATTCGATTACTTTTTATCGGAAATGTGGTACCTTAAGGGTGGTCTCATACTAATTTGGTTTAGTTTCGGTAATTCTGTCAAAGTGATTTCCGCTATGATATTTTTTGGTTCTTTTCTCTTTTGTATATGTGCTCTAACCCATCCCGCGAAAACTTATTACAAAGGATTAAACAGGTCACCCTACGACAGGTTTACAGCGGTTTCTTAATAATAATAATAATAATAATATATTAGCGCCTACATAATCGGGTTATCCACATAGTCTCATAAAATTATAAGTCCGAACGAAAAATCTTAAAAAATTACAAAATTTGTGAGCCACGCCTTAAAACTACATAGATATGTCTTGCCTAACGTTCGTAT
This sequence comes from Rhagoletis zephyria, assembly GCF_001687245.7. Taxonomy (NCBI): domain Eukaryota; kingdom Metazoa; phylum Arthropoda; class Insecta; order Diptera; family Tephritidae; genus Rhagoletis; species Rhagoletis zephyria. Next base: position 8,426 of record NW_016163814.1, on the reverse strand, counting down.
CTTTTTTCGGACAAAAAACGTTGTATTACTGCTTTTTTACAGTACAATGTTTTCCAATAAAATAAAGGAATTCCCGGTGCTATGTACCCCCGAGACAAAATGATACATATGCCTAAGAAAGGCCATGCGTCACGCTTTTTCTTCCATACAAAGTTACAAAACTTCATACTTGGAATTTTTCTAAAAATTATGAATACAAAGTTTGTTGTTGTGAAATTTTTTTAATTTCTCTACAAAGTTTGAAATTTGAATTTATATAAGAGCTCTTATTAAAATTCACTTAGTCGACTAGACGATTAGCAGATTTTTTGTCAATTGATAGTCGAATAGCAATTATTCAATTAACCGCTCGAATTCGACTAACCGTTCACTTTCGACTAACCGTTCACTATCGAGTAGTCGGAAGGTCGACTAACCGAAATTATTCGTATAATGACAGTTTTCACCATCAAATTATTGTTACTAGCGCCGTTGCGTTTTGTCAATGAGCAAAAATTATTAAAAAAAATATAAAAAAACAATGTTTGCTGAAAGAAAACAACTAGCCGAAAAATCTAAAATGAACGCATAGTAGACTAATTGTTTCTGAACGGTTAGATGAAAAGGTCGATCAGGTGAAGTCGATTATTTTTTTAAACCTTTAATAAAAAAATTAATAAACATTAAACAAACGAAAGAAAAGTTATCAAAACTGGTCAAAATTTCGTCTCCCTATTTTTTCTCATGACAGTATATACAGTGGGAGCAAAATTGTCAAAATGTTTATTTTTTTTTAATTTAACATGTTTTTCATATTAAAACGTTTTCGTTGACGTTTGTGTAAAACATTGTCCATATTATGGCTAACAAAAATTAATAAAAAAGAATGCAAAGCGCAAGTTTGAAGATTAAAAAAATGCTTTGATTTAAGTTCTTTTTTGGGATAGTATTTCTCATTATAATTTTTTTTTTCAATGTAAATATATGTACATATAAAAACAAAATAAAAATCCAACGCGATTTTGTGGAGTCTTTAAACTTGCACTTTATTATACTTTATTACACATATGTACATAGGTAGTAAAAAAGACTTTTTCTTTTGACGATTTTCTGTCATCCCTTGTCAATAATTCACTCCTAGCCTGTCGTCAACACCAACAACAAAACTTAGAACTTTTTCTTTTCCGTAATCGACACGACCATATATCGAGGGCTGAGTGGAAGATCGAACCGTCTCGGCAGACGGCTGGAGATTTCCACGTCAATTTCCTATGCGCAGTTGCCCATAGATAATTCACTCCCTGAGCAAGACTTACGTTCTCAATTTTTTGTTGTGCAAAGTGCACCATTCATCAATTTTATTCAGGATTCTCTGTATCTTTCCATAGTCTTCCCTGGGATATTATCCTGACGCTAGCGCACAAGCACCAGCTCAGAGACGAGAACGTACCAGCTTGAGGTCATCCTCTCCCAAACCGTACGATAGTACTAAATCCATTTTTCTTCTTCAAAGTAAGCAATCTTTTAGGTAAAATGAACTTTCAATCATTCCATGCCGTCTGGCCACAGAGCCAAAGGTAGATTTGCCGAACGACCCACCAATGCCTCCATCTCGATTATTGGTACAAGGTCATGTAGGGCCAGAGAGTACTAAAGGGGTTATCGGCAAAAACCTTTGATATAAATGTACTTTTCGGCCCGACTACTTTCTGTTTGAAAATGAAGACTTACCCTTGCTTTCCTCCAAAGAGTGTAAATTCGACCAGGTGACTTAAAACCATTCAACTAGGATAGAGAAAACCTCACTTCTTTCTCAGCCTTTACCCGAGATGCTATGCACCGGTTTATTCTTGGAGTTATTCTAGTCAAATCTCTGTAGCATTAGGAATTAACCTACTACCCGGTAAATATGTATATTTCGAAGAAACTGTAGTAAGTATCAAGCAGCGACATGGTATTAGCATTCATTAGGTTATCTTGCAGAGTCGAGCCTAACTGCTAGGTCTTGTTGGTTGTTACAAAGAAAGGGCATTATGCGAGCTTAATTTTGAGCACGAAATCGTCTATAATATTTTTCATTCACGACATGACATTCGGACGAGTTGTCCTCCTTTCTGGTCTCTCGCTGGTGACAAAATTATGGAATGAGGCATCTTCATCTCAACTGGTCGATAGACTATCTTAGACGGGCCTCTTTTTGTGTATTTATTTAAGACAAAAAATAAGCGCGTTGACGGCTATCGCCCAGTTGAAATAAAGTAGCTCAGGCCCACCGAAAAGTAAGATTGTAACTTAAATTCTGCATTACGAACCTGGAGAGCAATAAAAATGTAAAAAAAATAGTCCAATGTTCATAGTCTCCTTCCAAGGATAGACTCCTACGTCAGTAAATCTACCCTACATTGTCCTCGGATCGACTCCAGCCAATATAGATACGATTTTTATCGTAGTGACACTTTGGGAGCAGACCTCTTTAAGCATCGTACATTCGACCGATTGCGGCAATATAATACGGTAAGCCGGTAGGCGATTAGCTGTGCTGCAGATCTTTTCATAGCGAGGCTTTAAACCCTACCTCAAACAATTGCGATCATAGCTTTCCGATAAGAAAAATAGTTAACATACATAGGTACATATTCTAACCCACAGTGCCAAATAAATGCCTAACACCATCATCATCATTTAAGAGCCACCCGTTTGATCAAATGCATCCACCGCTGCTGCGTTGACACTTTCACCAAAAATATTTGAGACACTTACCAACACAATTCTCGGACAATTTAGTAGAAACACTCCCACGGGGATATCAATGAGCATATGTAAAATGTAAGCCATAAAGCCGACCGGTATGAAAATTCACAAAGTCAAAAGAGCAACCAACAAACCATGAGTGAGTGCCAACAGCAAGAGGGTGCTAAAACTTTAAATAAGCGGCAACGCGTGCGCTGTCACAAATCGTCTTAACAAACGATTCGCTTGCTGCTCAATGACCAAGCAATTGCAATGTACTTCTACTATGTGCAGGCAATGATTTGATTTTTGCATAGCCAAATAGGAAAATTGTTGAAATAAATCCAGGAAAAGAGGGTAAGTTTTCCATCAGAGCAGTTGAGATGATTCAATGCTTTAACATAGCGTGTGGCTGTGGAATGAGTGATGGTATGGCTGGTGCGTCAGTCGTTGCGGTTGCTGTAATGAATATCCGCTTATGTGTGGCAAGCGGTGCGCACGCACTAAAAATGAAGGGTGCGTGCGAGACCGTTTGAGATGCGCCAGGACGGGGCGGCGGTGGTGTGCCATTGAATACACTCTAATTTATGATGCTGTTTGCCGCTAATCGTCCTGCGTTGTGCGGCACATTTTCATGGCCAATGAATGTGTCAACCTGCTACCCCTAAACGACTTGCTTGGCTATGCCGTAAGTTTATTACTTTTTTATTCATTTCGGATTTGATTTTTTTAATATTTTTTTTTTTTTTTTGTGAAAAATATGAAGGGGCTATTTGTGTGCATTGAATGCATAAGTTTAAGTGACTGTTGCAATATGGACAAGTGACAGTGATTGAAAAGGATGCTGGGTAGTAAGGAAGCGTGTGGTGGGTGAAGCAGTAGCAGCTTTGATCTTGAAAATCTGTGTGAATGCTCTAAAACCTTCATAAAGTTAAGTAAAAAATCACCACGCATATCAAATTACAAATTTATGAAACAATTTGTGGGCGCTCGATATAAATCAAATCGCGCATAATGTGATAAAATAGTTAACTAGTTAAAGGAACAGCATCGTTGCTCACGGAATTTGGAGCAGGAGTTTTAAATATAATTTGTATGTATGTTTGTAAATACAAACAAAATTATGTAGAAATCGTTCGAAAGTTTTTCTGAAATGAGGATAAATTATTATTAAGTTATACATTTTTTACATTATTACTTCGGGTCTAATTGTCGCCACTCCAACTCTATGCTATTTATGAAATTAAGCACATTGGACGATGCTACCTTCCTAATTTCGGATCGATAAGATAATCGTTCTCCAAGGTGTATCAGTCTTCGATTCATGATGCGCGTGCAATGCGAATTGAAGGGTTTCCTCGATCAGCCCACAAAACTTGCAGTCCGTCACCAAAAATTCCGCAAATTGCACCTTAACATGCACTGTCCTAACAGGTAGCCTGTAAGAGTTCTAAAATCCTCCTTCTTTGTTTGTCTTTTTCCCTTTGACTTCTGCCAGCGGGTAGCAATCATCCATCAGATATACCGCAGAAAACCTCGGGACCATACCAGCGCATTTAGGCTCCACGATTTGCGATGCAGGTAACCCTTGCGTTGTCTTCAAACTCTTAATGTCTGGGCACCTAAAGGGAAGCACATTGAGCAGCGGTAGTGCGCTGCAGCAATTTTCATTTTCAATCAGAATATAAAGTGTAGGAAGGCCTGTAATCACACCAAGGACAGCCGAGATTCACGCAGGCCAAGCGGTGTATCTTGCTAAAGGCGGCATCCGCGCTTTCTTGCTTATTTTTTGTCTACCAGGCCAGTGCCGCATATGTAACAAAGGGGTTTTCGACCAAACTGAAAGACCAAAATGTTAGTTTGAGTCATATTCACCAAGCTGGACCATAAGTTTCTGGCAAGCATAGACGCATAACATTTGTCTGAGCGTAGCTTGCAATCTGGAGCAAATAGTGTCCTCATGCCAAGAACGTCTAGGTCAACTAGGTCAACTGCATATTCATATGCCATTTAGCTTTTCCAGGAGTTCAGCAACAACCGGTTAAGACTCGGGGACAGCCATCAGTGGCAGTGAATACTTGCTGACTCTCTCCTAGTGTTTACAACTTTTTTCATTGCAATTTTGTTTAGCAATACAATAATAGTAATAATATCGAGCCTTAACCGCCAAAATAGCGTAAGCGACATTTTGGCGGTGAGTGTTTGGCAGAATTTTTCCTACAATTTTTAATGCGCGTTTTGATGTTCTTATGGCAATGGAGCGACCTACAGTTTTATATCGCCTCCGAACTGCAAATGGAATTTAAGAAAAGCTTTTATAGCTGAAATACAATGCCGGCGAACTGCGAACTCACTACAGCGAAACNTTCGTTAAATCTGGCTTGAAACAAATTATTTATAATAATCTTTCTTTGTTTTACATTTATATTTGTTATCATTTCCTCATTTCTAAATATGGTTTAGTTTTTTCTAAATATGGTCACCCAAATTATAAAGGCGACCAAATGGGATCAGCTGTTTTCGCTACCGCTCTAATTCTGTTTAAGTAGGCGAAATAGCTGGGCGAACGGTGGACGACTGCATCGCCCAATTCGGCGAAGTTTGCCGTTCGCCGGTATTGTATTTCAAGCATTACGTGGCCAAGGGGCGACCGTTGCAACGCGTTGTTAGAACAAACTTTTTCTAATTAAGATGTTTCCCGGGCCAGAGATCGAACCCAGGCCCTAAGGAGTGGTAGTATACACGCAAGGTAGGAAAAAAAACAAAACAAGGTTATCCTCTGAATAAAAAAAAAAATTAGTGGTTTCTATCGATTCTTCGATTAAATGATTTAGAACTTTTTCCAGAATTAAATCGACCAAAAGGGAGATAAATATTACACTTCCAACCAAAAAAAGTATGGTCCCACAGTTGGAAATTTTAGCATCCGCGACGAAGCTGCCAATGGCCGACTGATCCGACAACCGATCGAAAAACCAAAAGACTGGAGCGGGCTCCTAAAAGCCGGAATACAAAGACTTGTTCGAGCGTATGTGCCATTTGTTGAGCGCAATTTGTTATGGCCTGATAAAAACATGACCGAGGATTGAAATCTAATTGTACTTCGCTAAATTCAAAACAAGGGAAATCCTGATTTTTACGCCAATCGCCGCAGGATAAGTTCTCTCAAAATCGCCTATAAAGCCCTATCCACGATACTATGTGAAAGAAAGGCTGAAACTCAGTGTAGCCTCAGGCTTGCCAAATCAAACTTCGACTTGATCTTCATAGTGTGTCCAATCCTAAAAAAAACCTTGACACCCACATCGGCACTTATCATTTTTTTAGAGTGCACTTTCGAAAATACAACGAAATCCATCGTCTATAACGCCATGTAAATAAAAAATTAGGCGAAAGAGTTTGGTCAAACAGTCAAAAAGGTCTGGCAACGGACAATGGGTATTTTCACTTCGCGAACGAGAGAGCGAAAATTTTAAAAAGCATACGTATCGCAGACATACATACTTAGGTAGTCAAAGCAGGGTTAACTAAATTTTTTATATATTATATAATTTATATATTAAACATAGCGCTTCATTTTCACTCAACTGATATGAGAAGAGATACATGTTTATTAACCTCACTGAGCCGCGTAACTCATAATAATTCAAATGTAATTAACCAAAAACGGCTAAACAGGAGTTGAAATAAAAGTATGAAATATTCCATTTAGTGCTTAAATAATTTCTCCGTTTCAATTTATTACACATTAATTTTATTTGATTTACATAATTTGATTCAAATTTGTTTTTATGGCATGTTTTATGATTTCTTTATTTTGTCATATAAAATTGATTCCTAAAAGCGCACTTAAGTACATTAGGATGATTGATTCGGTTTTATCAAGCGGATTTAAACCGGGTTTTTTCGATATCTCTAGACGATTTTTTTGGAGTCTTGAGTTTTCGAATATCGAAAATGCATTTTTTTGCTATCGAATTAACTGTGTTTTTTTTTCTAGTCAGTCTATTAAATTTCACTGCAGATGCCTTTTGTTTTACGGATAATGGAACTAGTAAATGTTTATTAATTTTTTACTAAAACACTAAAAAATTCCCCTTAAGTTTGAATTATTGGAAACTCACTTTTTCGAGTTTTCGAAGTGCTAATAGGCCCGTTACGTACCGAATGGGTAATTGTACATCAATATCGGAAAAGTATGCGAAGGAAGTGGCGTGCGTACCGTAGAGATATGCCACAATGAAGGTGTTGCGTCTGCAATCAAAAATCAGCTGTTCCTTATGCCCGCGTACTTGGGGTTTACACAAGTCAATTTTTCAGATGCAATAGTTTATTATCTGGATGCCAACTTTACTCAAGCAATGTGTAAATTATGTGCATATTCTCATTGGTCTTGTCTTGTATAAACGCGGGGTTATACAACTGTCAGCAGTGACGGACTTACGTGCGTCAAAAGTTGAGTATTGGCCAACGTTTGTTAGGTCCGTCGACGCAAGGGTTGCCAATTTGACGCTCTCTATGCAAACATACACAGTCTACTTAACGGTCAGTTTCATCCTTGGGCAGAACGTACGCAAAGTACCCATTCTGACGGGGCTATCAGTGATTGCGAATTCCATTAAGATAATGATTTCTCAAAAGTTGATAATTATAAAACTTTACAATTTAGATATCCGGTAATTCGGATTGTTATTTTTATAATATTGGCTGTTCTGTTTTTCGAACTCATTGATTCTCTATGGCTTGTATAGAGTTGAAAATACTTAAGTGGACACTCGAACTAAATTGGAGAATAGTGGGTGCTGTAGTCTGTGATTTAAAAACAAACAGTAAAAGATTATAAAAGAAACAAGCAAAGTAGATTTCTTTAAATGTAAATCACTTAAGGCTCAGTTAGTCCAGACTTCTTCAGACGACTTCTAGGTCTACAAAATACCTAGGGGTGAAGCTTGACAGCAAACTCACATTCTGGGAACACATCCATGGAGTATGTGAAAAAGCTGCGCAGAGCACGGCGGCTCTAAGCCGGCTGATGGCGAACGTGGGCGCCCGAAGCCATACCGCAGGAAGCTTCTGATGACAGCGGTCCAATCGGTGCTCCTGTACGGGGCAGAAATATGAGCTGACGCATTGAAAGTCAAAAAATACCGGATTCAAATGTCTTCGGTCCAGCGCAGAGGGGCACTACGCATTGCTTCTGCATACCGTACAGTGTCCGCGGACGCGGTTGTAGTTATTTCTGTCGTCATGCCAATTGAGCTACTTGCTTACGAGCTAAAAGAGATTTACAATCTCAGTGCCGAGATAGGTCGAGCAGCTGCCGCGGCAACAAAACTGGAACGCGAGCACAAAAGGTCGATGGACGCACTCCCTGATAGCCGACCTTCAAACATGGCTGAACAGACCACATGGGGAAGTCGATTTCTACCTGACGCAATTCCTCACCGGTCATGGTTACTTCCGAGAATATCTTCATAGAATGGGAAGGGTGGACTCACCGTTCTGTCACTACTGTGGAAACGTCGAAGATAACGTGTACCACACATTCTTCACCTGCGAACACTTCTTGATTTCGCGCAGAATGTTGGCAGAAAGACACGGAGACATAACTCCGAACAACATAGTTGGGGTAATGATCTCCAGCGCAGAAAAGTGGGAAGCAGTTGCGAGATACGTGAAATTCGTACTCCGCTGCAAACGAGAGGACGGTTGTCTAC
>NW_016163813.1:0-34599 GCF_001687245.7 Rhagoletis zephyria | reverse complement strand
AAATACTTGTACTGTAGTTTACAAGTAAGAAATGATTTCTCATAAGCATGTTCAATGTCATCTGCCTTTGCTATTCATTAATACTTCTAGAAAGAATTTTGTAGAAGACACATTGAAGCAGATCTTCCACATAGACATAGGTATGTGTGTATATTAAAATTTTAGATTTTTTGTCTTTCTTTTAACCTAAAAATAACATATAATAAACTTAAAACAATATACAAAATGCCTTTTTCAGTTCCTGCTACCATTGAAAAGGATTCCTTGATGCAAAAACACCAAAAATATCTGTTTAAAACTTCTTAAAAAGTTCACCACATACTGTTTTCAGGTAAAAAATGAAAACAATTGAGAACCCCCTAAGTCGATTTGAAAGGTGAAGGCAATTTTTTTTTTTATCCAACGAAATTGTTTTTCTTCGATTTTCTATCTCAAAGGCTTTAAAATGCTGTTAAATTTATTTCGCTAGATGTTTTTGTTTTCCAGATATTACATTTTGTCAATATCTACACTGTGCAAGAACTTTTAATTTGCAAATTTCTTATATATCGTTCACACTATAGCATTAACCACAGAAATTACATTCCCGAGCATTGTACAATATATTATTCACAAGTTGAAATAAAAGTAAAAAAAAAAATCAAATAATTATATTAATCGTATAAATAAAAAAATCAAAAACAATTTAAAATAATCAAATAATTATATTAATCATGTAATTAGAAAATTTCAAAAATAATTGAAAATAATTGAAAATAACTAAATAATTATGTAATTAAAATTAATTAATTATTAATCATTCAAAAGGTGCAAATAATCGTATTTAATCATTAGATGGTTAGCCAAAAAACATGCTTTAATTAATAATCATTATGATTATTAAACATTACTTAACAGGTCTGGTGAAGATATATTTGGTAAGGTGTTAAACATCGGGTTCCGATAGAATACCTATCCAGATATAATATTTGAATGGCAAGATTTTTCTTTAAGGCGACAAACATCTAGAAATGGGCGTGACGATTGCAGGACTAAAGTTAGCAACACGCAGATTTTATTGCGGATTTCGGCAAAATATCGCTTCGTTAACAACATTTGTTCCACAAATTTTTCAATCAAAGAATAGTCTAGAAATGGATTTTGCCAGAATATCTATTGGATTGAAAAAGTTGTGGAATAAATAGACATTTATATATTATCATATCTTTATAGACATTTAAAACGATGTATACAATATATTGTTAGACTTAGCTTGTTGGGAGTTTTCATCAGATAAATTATAATGAGCCTCTATNCCTAGAAATGGGCGTGGCGATTGCAGGACTAAAGTTAGCAACACGCAGATTTTATTGCGGATTTCGGCAGAATATCGCTTCGTTAACAACATTTGTTCCACAAATTTTTCAATCAAAGAATAGTCTAGAAATGGATTTTGCCAGAATATCTATTGGATTGAAAAAGTTGTGGAATAAATAGACATTTATATATTATCATATCTTTATANCATGCTTTAATTAATAATCATTATGATTATTAAACATTACTTAACAGGTCTGGTTAAGATATATTTGGTAAGGTGTTAAACATCGGGTTCCGATAGAATACCTATCCAGATATAATATTTGAATGGCAAGATTTTTCTTTAAGGCGACAAACATCTAGAAATGGGCGTGACGATTGCAGGACTAAAGTTAGCAACACGCAGATTTTATTGCGGATTTCGGCAAAATATCGCTTCGTTAACAACATTTGTTCCACAAATTTTTCAATCAAAGAATAGTCTAGAAATGGATTTTGCCAGAATATCTATTGGATTGAAAAAGTTGTGGAATAAATAGACATTTATATATTATCATATCTTTATAGACATTTAAAACGATGTATACAATATATTGTTAGACTTAGCTTGTTGGGAGTTTTCATCAGATAAATTATAATGAGCCTCTATTTTACTTAATTTTTTTACCTTTGATTATCGCTAATTTGAAAAAATGTCTATGAAAGTTGCCAAATATGTGGTATTTTTCTAAAAAAGCATTTGTTTTTGAGCGGTGTGACTAAGGAATTCACCAATATTTACTCAAAATTTATATATACAAAATATAATACAAAAAATTTATTTTTAATAAAATTTGTTCGATATTTAAAATCCGATGGAAAATAGTCAAGCTATTAATAGATAAGTGCATCAAGTACGAAAATAACGGGAACTATTTTCATGTTGTACTCGACCATACCTACAACCTACACTACGTTTTGTTTCGGGTGTATTTCATGACTTTTTTTTTTGTAGCACTAACTTTTGTAGTTACTAACGAGCTACACTCTAAAAAGCGCATGTTAAACTACCATTGAATTTTGTTTATTTTTCAACCAGAATCTGTATACGTATAGGATGTTGAAGATTTGATATTTGAACCTGGGATGTTTGCAATAGATAAATAAATATACACATGGAATATGTAAATTGCAAACATTTCGAACGTAAAAACATGTACATTTCCTATTAATAATAAGCATTAAGTGCTCGTATTTAATCAATTTTAAACATTTCTTGTATAATTTTGCTCTACGAGACAAATTTGGTGTGTAAAAGCAAACACGTTTTGTTTAATTTTATTACAACCGTATGTAAATTTATACGTACGTATTAGAAGATAAAACTGGTTACCTCTCGCAAAATGCGTATATTAAAAAAAAAAAGGTAGAGTGTACTTGACCGGTCTCATATTTTAATCAAAGTAATTAAATAAGTGTAAGTGAATTATTCTTAGCAATTAAAGATATTATGAACTAAAATTATTTGCTAACAACGCGATCAATAGATTCATGGGAAGTACATATTTAGTTAGGTAAGTGAGTGAGTATCTTTAAAATAAAACAAAGCTGAGAAGTTATATTTGAGGTCACCGACTGCAGCGGGTTTTATATGTAACTAGCAGACTCGGCGAACTTCGTCCCGCCCAAAATAAATTTTTAGTACACAGTCAAAAATTTGGGTTTAATTTTTAAACCGCGCTGGGCTACTGCCTTTTTAATCTTTTATAGTCTACTTTTTAAACCAGTCAATAGTTTTAAGCAATTTTTAATATACTGTGGTTTAAAGTTTAGTCCAAAAAGTTCGTGGTTTAAAAATCAAACAAAATGTTTTAATTCTAGTTTCTAGGTTTCATATATAGAAAATTTGGTTTAAAATGTAGCTGAGTGTGCAAAGATGCTTGATACAATTGGTTGCTACCAAGGCAGGCTGTCCGTGTTCAATCCCCAACTGACGGAGCATGAAATTTAAGATTTTTTATTTTTTATTCTTAATTATGAAAATGTTTGGGTTTAAAATTTAAACCGAACTGTTTAAATTCGAAACCCAACATTAGTGCCCTCTTTTTTTGTAATTCAGAAGGTTTGTATTTGAAACTGAATTTATGTAGTTTGGTCATATATGTAGTCCAAAGTCGAGCCGGAAAAACACTTAATTGTAGTCCAAAAAGTTTAAAATTAAAACCGAAATTTTTAACCGTGTATTGNACAAAACACTTAATTGTAGTCCAAAAAAATAAAAACCGAAAAACTGAAAATAAAACCGAAATTTTTAACCGTGTATTGAAACATTTTGGTCCAACATTTTCACCAAGAGTTCACATTTATGATTTTTAGTGACGCATTTGTCTTCTAATATTATGGTTTGGTGGTTGTCAGAAGGCATATTTGCCGTCTTAAATAACTTAGCAAAACTGTACATGAATATAACGATACGTAATAGTTTCAGTGCGTTTGAAAGGCGCCACGTCCCCTTTTCAAATAACCCCAATTTTTCTACATGACCAGTCGCGTTTTATATATCTTGTACATACCAAGTTCCAGTACTCTTCCATGAACACATTCAGAGATATGCACCTCTTCCATGAACATTTTCCGGGATATGCAGTATGAAAAATTCAGTTTTTATGGGAGGTGCCACGTAACTTTTTCTAATAACCGCAATTTTTATCCATGAATATGCAAATGTTCTCATATATGTATCTCCATACCATATTCTAGTAGTCTACCATGAACACTTCCAGAGATGTGCAATATGAAAAATTCGGTTTGTATGGGAGTGCCATGCCCCCTGCACCCAGCGGTATGTAATATACTTTACATCCGATTCTCATACCTACCATATAATAATAGTAATAATAATAATAGATTGGCGCTTACACATATGTTAGTGTTTGGCCGAGCTTCTCCTCCGATTTGTGGCGTGCGCCTTGATGTTGTACCACAAAGGGGAGGGATCTACAGTTTTACGCTGACTCCGAACGGCGATTGTATTTTTATGAGAAGCTGTTTTTCATGGCAGAAATACACTCGCAAGTTTGCCATTGCCTACCGAGGGGCGACCGCTGTTAAGAAAAAAATCGTTTTCCTAAATTTTTTTGCGATGTTGCTTTGGCCAGGGCGTGAACCCAGGCCCTGCGGAGTGGAAGCGCGCACTGCTTACGACTACACCACAGCGGCCGCCTACCATATATGCTAAAAAAATTTCATAAAGATCGGTCGAGCCGTTTAGGAAGAGTTCAATTTTTATATGTATGTATATTAGATAAGCACGATGGGTTCACAACTATCCTATCTTTTAAGTTGGAACCAACAATACACACCCACAAAATTTCATTGAAATCGGTTAAGCGGTATCGGAGATTAGCGTAACCGAACACAGTGACACGGGATATTTATATATTAAGATACCCTACTATAAGCAACTACCATAGATACGTTTGCGTACCAAATTTTAATTTCATTTGACTTATGTTTTTGAAATTATAGCTGATAAAATTTTCCACACCTATGAGATGTGCCACGCCCCCTTTTACAAACCTATTTATATATAAGCACCTACCATTGATATATCTGCATACTAAATTTCAAGTTCGTGGGACTTATAGTTCTGAAGTTATAGATGATAAAAAATTCCATGCCGATTGGATGTGCCATGCACTCTTTTCCAAACTCATTTATATATACCCTAATATAAGTACATACCTACCATTAGAATGGCTGCGTACGAAATTTCAAGTTCAAGCGACTCATAGCTCCGGAGTTATAGCTGATAAAATATTCCAGGTCCATGGGACGTGCCGCTCCCCCTTTTACAAACTCACTTATATATAGCCTACTATAAGCATCTACTATAGATACGTCTGCGTACCAAATTTCAATTTCACGTGACATATGAAAAATTATATCGGAAAGCTTGGTGTGGAGTTCTACTCTAAGGGTATGTATGCACAGAAAGCCGCATCGATAATATGTAGCATGAAAAATTCCGTTTGTAGGGGAGGTGCCACGCTCCCTTGTCTAATCGAGATAAAGGCTATTCTATGTTTTAATGGGGCTAAATGACGCCAGTGTGCAAAATGGTGATCGGTTGAATAGTTAATTGGGATGGAAAAGCCGCACGCAGAATCGATTCTTGACTTCGGAATCGACTTTATGGTTTCCGATTCTCAAAGTCAATTATTCACCTCTGATTGTCGACTTTATGACTTAAATTAAAACTGAAACTTAAATTAACTTGAAAAAAATTAAAATTTAAGCAGATATTGCATTGTAGAGCTGGAAAACTATCGATGGTCGTGGCCACCGATAGTTTCGATAGTCGATAGTCACAACCATCGATAGTATCGATACTATTGAAAATGTCGACACTATCGATAATTTTGATTAAAACAGTCCAAAAATTAAACATAGCAACTTTTATTGAAAATTAGATCAGAATTGCTAAAATATGACGATATCTTTTTTTAAGGAACAAAAGTTTATCAAAGATTTTTAGCTTCAAGCAGCATTTGCGTTATGAAATATGTATGTTATTGAATAATGTATGTATGAGTGAAAACTATCGATAGTGCTTACAAAACCATCGATGTTTTCGATAGTCAAAAGCCATCGATACTATCGATAGTGCCATCGATAGTTTTCCCGCTCTATTGCATTGCCATATTTTGAATATTATATCATTGAAAGGCGCTGTTGCTAGAATGCACGAAAATACTAATAAATGAAATATGTAATAACACTACTGCAATAGGATGGCCAAACTTAAAAATTGGCTAACAAAGTTACAAATACTTAGTAAACAAAAGTCAAAAAGTCCTCGAGTGCGAGTCGATTCTAGTCAACCTGAGGTGACTGAAGTCGATTCCAAAAAGTCGAGATTTTTTTACTAAAGTTAGAGGCGACTTTCCACCCTTAGTAGTGTATAAAAAACGTTATAAAAAATGTTTGTTACCAAATATGTAAAAAAAACACTGTTGGTTCTTTTTTATACTGGAGTACAATTCATATAGTTTAAAATTAATTAAAAATTCATTATTTTTAATTTGTATTACGATTGGAGGCCGCTGTGGTTAGCAGTGCGCGCTAACATTCCGCATGGCCTGGGCTCGAATCCAGTTTCCAACAAACATTAAAAACACAAACACTATTATCCAAAAGTAAATTGCACAAAACAAAGAGGTTATGAAGGACCTCACTTCTGGTTCTGAATAAGAAGAATATATCAGGCTCAATCTAAAAAAAAATAATTTATTTTAATGAAAGAAAATAAATAACAATGAGCTTTAGTCTTACCAAACGAAAACCATCAGGTAATTTGTATTGCGGTCAAACATCAAATATTTGTTCTCTTGCAGCGCACGCGCACCAGTGTTTGATTTTTTTCTGCTAAGCCATTGCATGGAGATCATGTATCAACGCTCTATATGCAACAATTAAACAACAACAAAACAAAAGCAAAAAAACGAAACATAAAATTTACTCACTCACCTTTGCCAGATAGCAATCACAGGTAGCAATGTTTACGATTAATCGATAGCTCCACGAATGATTAAAAAAATTAAAGTACAAATTAATATTTAATCTTTTATTCTTTTTTAACTAAAGTGTTTAAATTTATATTATACGTCTCACAGCAGCCAACAGGCACGCGGTACATAAAAATATGATGAAATATTAAACTGCCGGCAATTTAGTATATGCACGAAAATATTCGTAATTTGCACGAATTTAAAAAATATATTTCTTCGTCATATCGCGTCAAGCGGACAGGTCGCTTTATTTTAAAAAAGCTTAAGGAAAATCTAGACGAAGGAGAAGTCATGGTACAGTGTGCAGAAAATTAAATTTTTTTGTCCAAGATGCCGCCCAGGCTTTAGATTTTTTTAATTTTTATTCAATACGAAAAAATACTTAAGAAAAAAACCTAATTTTAATTTTTACTATTCTTTGGAAGCCCATAACTCGGAAAGTAACCATCATATAAAGAAAAAGAAAAAAGTTGCAGACAATTTCATATTTCACCCAGGTAGAATTACCCAAAATATGAAGGAATTCTAAGGCATCACCCTTTTTTCCCTGTCCGCTTGACGCGAAATGCCCCTTCTGCATTAGTACTATGTACGAAAATATTTAATAAATAAAACGTATACAGAATTGTAGATTTCGTAAATCCTAAAACCGTACGTAAATATTACGGATGCCGTCCTACAATATACAAAATTATTGGTACACAGATTTGTTCGGTAATTTACGCATGTGTTTTGTAAAATAAGCGAAAGGTTTCATAAATTGTACTGAAAAAATGCGTTACGAAACCCCTTTCGTTATATTTACGAATGGTTCGTAAAATTTTGTTAAGTGGTGAAAAATGTGATCGTATTATGAACGAAAGTTTCGTACGTTGTACAAAAACATAATAGACTACGAAAGTTTTTCGTAGCATTTTTACGAAATTTTATTTTCAGTGAAGCGATGGCCTCCTTATACTTAATAATAAGCAATAATTTAAAACAATAGCGTGAGAATCTAAATTGAGACCATTAAAAATATCATATTGTTATAAAAAGAAATGATTCGTGATGAGCGTAGTCAGTATTCGGTCCAACTGCGGTAATCAACAAGCTGTTAACATTTTAATAAGTTGGAATTTGAAAATAACACATTTACATCATCGCTTTGGATTTACTTGCAATTGTTAAGAGCACAACCAATTGTGGGTAGTAAAATCACTAAGGTTTGTAAAAGTATTTAAATGAACGCTTATGATTTATTTTTGATTTCGATAATTTTATATCGTGGCCAGTGCCGTGAGTGTTTGTGAGCGATTTATCGAATTAAGTCCTGACTCAATTCTCAGTGCAGGAGGAAAATCCCGAATGACAGAAAAGTAATCGTATATAATATGTGAAGCAAACTCCGCTTTCAAAAATATATGTCAGAAAAACTCAAGCTTGTAGGGAAATTCACGAGTAACGTCTCTATGTGAAATCACGAATGACTACTTGTATACTTTGAATTATACACGCTGAATTTATTTTTCGATAACACCAAACTATTGGTATATCTTTTCTCACTTTGCTGCCCCGACCATAACAGTCGATAGGATAAAGACCTCGCGTAAAATTTCGGAGATCCTCGGTTCGAATATTCGGGCAGAAAAACTAAAATTTGTAAATGTAGTGATCTATATTTTGTTTACACAAATGTAAATGTTACACACTACTATATTTGTACACTGAGAAAAAATTAACCGAAAATTGGTTAAAATTGCCAAATTCAAACTTGAAAGGGAATCAAAGTGATTTTTGTTTAATATCAACAATAATTTGGTAATATTAGTCGCTTTTTCATAATTAAGAAAAAAAAAAAAAAACAAAACAAAAAATACATGTCGCCTCTGGCGGCATTCGATCCTAGGCCTGTTAAAAGCAAACAAATAACAGCAAAAATCTTTGGACGTTGGACTACAGCCAGACATAGAGTATGTTCCAACAGGCACCCAATTAGCTAATTGAGAGCATTTCAGCAGTTAAACCCCCAATTACATCAAAACTAGCCTTATAAAAACTCAAACAATTAGCTGGAAATTAGTAACTAATTGGCAGCAAATTGTCGAAAAATTGCTCATGCAACCCTGTGAAGTGTGTTTAATGAGAAGAGTAGAGGGATTCTTCAATTAGAAAACGAAATGTCAGAATAATGAAATGTCATTCAAATCAAATAGAAAAAAAACACTTCCTTTTTCCTAAAAGAGCCAGTCAGCAATCAAAACTTGATTGTATTGACTGGAAAAGTTGAATATTTATATTATACACCAATAGAATTTTATTTACATTTTGTTCAGACAAAACTTTTCACAAATAAAATAAAAACCGTATCAGCTGTCAAACACTAAGGGCTGGTTTCTCCAACTCAACTTAACTTAGTTAAGTCAAATTTCTTGACTTAGTCAAGAATAAGCTGTGTAAAACGTAGGCTAACTTTTGACTTAAGTCCAAAAAGTGGCTAAACTAAGTTAAGTTGAGTTGGAGAAACCAGCCATAATTGTTTCTTTTTAGTTGAATGTGTGTCAACACTAAACTCAGTGACGCAATTTAAAGCTTAATTGTCTCAGCTAATTGGCCTGTTTGAACATAATAATACAAATGTGTTTTCAAATGTTCAGCTTGAATCACATTTATAACAATCGGTATATTTACCATTAAAAAATGAAAAAATAACTAGGTTGAAAAAACTATTGTGCTTTTGGCTCACTGTAAGTCATACTTATTAGTCTTGCAGCAGAAATGATATCACACATGCAGGAAGATAGAGGCCAACAATGGAAGGTCCATTATGATTCTACGGTTTCTAGTTTCACCTGGCGGACCGAGTTTGAGCACCCAATAAATTTTTTCAAGAGTTATGCCTTACATTCGTGAAATGACGATCAGACCTAGACCCCGTTTGCTTGCAGAACCGCCTTGCAAGTGGCAAAAGCCACACCAATACCGTCTTTACCTATAAGTTCGTCTGCATGGAGTTTATGAGCTAGAGCCGAACGCATCTAAGGCAGTTTGTTTAGCAGATATCAGCGACAGTTCAGTATAATTTTATAGTTAATCGCGATGCAGCTCAAAGCTATAATTTTAGCTTGGCCAATACTACAATAAAAACATTCCTAATACTCGCAATTTTATCGGTTTTCAGTTTGCTTACAGGTTCTACAGTTTCTTAGCTTGGAAGACAAAGCCTAGTGTCGGAAAAACATAGATGCATCGAAAATATCGATGTTTTGCTTCGATTCATTGAAAATTTGTCACTCGTTGTTTGCTGAAAACTGACTAGTACCGTCATTCCTATTTTTCAATTGTACAAAAAATAAAAGTGACTTTGGTCAGAAAATTGAAATGGCTCAAAAAAGTTCCGTTAGAAACATAATTAGCTCAGTTGTGGTGTTTTATTTAAAATTTTGTACCATTTTACTAATAACATATTTTGTTGTGAAACATTATCTGAAAAATCCTATGCAGATCGATGCATCGAAAAGTATCGATGTATTTTTGCCACTGACATCCCTAGAAGGCACTACAGTAGTCGAGTAATCGAAATGAGGAGCTGTAAGTTCTGTACCTCCCGGAGGTCAAACTTCCGAAATAGACCTGACTCAACAAGGGGTAGCCGGGTATTTTTTTTATCGAAAAGCGGCAAGACTTTCCGCATGTTGGCGTACTAAAACGTTGCATTTAATTTGGTTAGGTTAGTTTTCTCATAAACGTAGCCACCATACAATTACGCCAAATAGGGCAAGCTCGGTTCAACTCTTTTTCCATATCCATTTGCCCGCGCGACTACATTGGGTCGAGTAGCAGAGATTAACGAATCCCCTCGAAGTAGGGTGGAAGATGCTTGCATTGTATGCGCCCTCTCAAAAATAAAACAATTAAGCACTCGAAACAAATCATTCGTTTCAGGGCCAACATCTGCAAAATGCCGTCGCCGCTGCTCGGCACACAATGCGCAGCCCAGAGTGTCGGAACCGTCAATACGATGGTAAGCTCAATACTCCAAGCACTCCTTGCCGCACAATGCGCCATCTCTCCGCCCGAGTTGTGGCCAGCAGACAACGCAGAACCAGCGCTGAAAAATGGTTTAGAAACGTATGACTTTGTAGTAGTTGGCGCTGGCTCCGCCGGATCAGTGGTGGCAAGCCGCTTAAGCGAAAATCCAAATTGGAAAGTGTTAGTGCTGGAAGCGGGCGGTGATCCACCTCAGGAGTCAGAGGTATTCATTTGCTATCGATTCGCTTATTAGAAAACTTGTGTAAATCTTTGCAGATCCCAGGCCTATTATATGCCATGGAGCACACAAACGCAACTTGGAATTATTTAACAGAGTTCAGCGATAAGGCGTGCTGGGCTTTTAAAGATCGCCGCTGCTATTCTCCACGAGGTAAGATGATAGGTGGCTCGGGTGCTATTAATGTTATGCTCTACGTACGCGGACATCGTAAAGACTACGATAGTTGGGCGCATGAAGGCAACAAAGGATGGGGATGGGATGATGTGCTGCCATATTTTGAACGTTCTGTGCATCCAGTGGGCAACGATACCCACCCTAACAGCTACGTAATACTTAATGAATTTCCAGTCAACGACGCAGNAATGGGGATGGGATGATGTGCTGCCATATTTTGAACGTTCTGTGCATCCAGTGGGCAACGATAGCCACCCTAACAGCTACGTAATACTTAATGAATTTCCAGTCAACGACGCAGACATAGAAAACATGATTTATGAGGGTATTGCAGAGTTGGGTATCTCGCGCGTAAGTCAGTTCACCGAAGGCAGTGAGACGGGTTATGCCAATATACCAGGAACGTATCAAAATGGACGTCGCATGAGCACAGGGAAAACTCATCTCGCAGCAGTCGCACAGCGACCTAATTTGCATGTGATTAAAAATGCTGTTGTGACTAAGTTAAACTTCGATGAGAGTGGCAGGCAGGTGCGTTCCGTAAGCTTTGTACTGCAAGACAAGTACGAACTGAATGTGGGCATTGAAAAGGAATTAGTGTTGTCTGCTGGTACAATTGAATCACCAAAACTATTAATGTTGTCCGGCGTGGGTCCAGCAGAACACTTGATTGAATTTGATATTCCAATAATGCACGACTTGCCGGTGGGCGACAATTTTCAAGACCACGTGCAGGTTGTGACTTTCTTCAAGTTAAATGAGCATGAGGCAAAGTCATTTCAGATCGCTGATGCATTAGATAGCATTTACAACTATCTCATACACCAGAATGGGTCGTTGGCATCTCAAGGCACGGCTTCGCTAACAGGATTTGTCAACACACTCAGAGATAGCCCGTACCCAGATGTTGCATTCCATCATTTCGCCTTTCGGCGCGGCGATTTTGCTGCTCTACAAATTTTTCTGGATGGTCTGAACTTTAATGACAATTTTAAAGCTCAAATTCGTCAGGCGCTTGATACTTCCGATATTTTGGGTATGTTTAATGTGCTCTCTAATCCAAAATCCAAAGGTAATATACGTCTGCGCAGCGCGGATTATAAGGATCCACCTAAGTTGACACACAACTACTTTAGTGAACTCGAAGATCTGGAGACCCTACTACGCGCCATACGTTTCCAGGAGCAACTGCTTAACACTGCCGCCTATAAAGCAATGAAGGCCGCACTGCTACTACCCACAATTGACGAATGCGATATCTATGAACTGCAGAGCGACGACTATTGGCGTTGCTACATAAAATATTTCTCCAGCACTACTTATCATCTAACTGGCACAGTGAAAATGGCTCCAGAGGAGGATGAGACACATTGCGTGAATCCACGGCTGCAGTTGGGCGGTTGTAGTAACGTGCGTGTGGCCGATGCCAGCATTATGCCAAAGGTGCCCAGTGCCAATACGAATGCGGCTACAATTATGATTGCTGAAAAGGCAGTCGATTTTATACGCGACGACTGGCAAGATGAGGACTGGGAAGATGAAGACGATACGGGCTATTGAAGCAAGGATTAAGATTTTATTTAGCTATAACTTTTGAAATAAAAGTAATATAAGAATAACCAACATTTCCAAATACTAGGGACTTTTTCATAATGCCACAAAACCTCCAATAACTTATAGTCTCCATCGCTTTTCTATATATGTATGTATTACACTGCATCATAAAAAAAGGTTGCGCTTTTTCCGCCGGGATTACAAAATGTATTATATTTGAAGACGTCTATCAAAATATTTGGGAAAAATATTGAGATTTACGTGAGCTGGACTGATTTCAAAATACCTCCAAAAATGGAGTTGTTTTCTTTAATAAAAATAGTTTCTTCAAGAAATATTTTTAAAAAATACCCTCAGATTACAAACCAGATTAGGCTTAAATAATCTACATAAAAATACTCTAAAATTTTTTCACCGAAATCCTAATAATGAGATTTTTGATAATGTTTTTTTAAAATTTTTCAAAAATTAAGTTAAGAAAACTTGAATAACGGCCGAAATTATTCCAATTTAGGCTTCTGGGGTATCAGTAGAATGCAGAGACCGTACCGGTTATGCATTTTATAATAAAAAGCAAAACATTTAAATTTTTTTTTTTACTTTTATTATTTTGAGCAAATAATACCGGGTAATTTTGCTTTTTATTTTTTTAAGTCAAAAATAAAAGTTAAAATTTGTTTTTTACCTTTTTGAGCAGAAAATAATCGGTAATTGTTGCTATTTATTTTTTCAGGCAAAAATAAAAGTCAAAGTTCCAAATCAAGTATTCCAGAGTTGTATATACTCGAATTTAATAGTTTTAAAGCTCCTATCTGGATTCTAATAACTCTCAAATACACAAATACCAAGGTTAGATCAAATCTAAATATATATACTGCCGAAACAATGCCAATAGCAAATTTTTCACAATATATGCAAAAATTTTTATTCTAATATTTTTTCGCCAATTTTGTATAAAAATATGGTTCTTTCAACAACAAAAAACATAAAAATAAAATTCCTAAACTTTGTGCAAAACTCGTGAAAATTCAGCAAATTTTCATCAAAATTTTCAACTTTTTAACCAGATTTTTTTTTTGAGTATGCAGTTTTGCAGCCCATTAAATTCTAAAATTGCGTTGATTTTTGAGATTTTTTTTTTGTTGAAGGTGTTTTGCATTTTTTCCATATAAAGTATTTTCTAGAACAATTTTTTGTATGAAAGAGACTGCGTGAAAACAAATTGCCAAAAATCAACGGTAATTCCCAATAACTTTTATTTCCAGTCTCTGGTAGAAAAGTATTTCCCACTCTTTTTATTTCTGTAAAAAAAATAGTCATTCACATCTCAGTTAGGAAAACTAAGTAGTTTCGTTGGATAAAAAATTACCTTGACCTTTCAAATGACCCTCAAAGTTAAAGGGTTTCAAATTGTTTCCCTTTTTTGACCTGAAAACAATATGCAGTTAACTTTTTAAAAAGTTTTGAACACATATGTATGTACGCATTTTTGCTGTTCTTGCGTCAAGGAATCCCTTTCCATTTTCGCAGGAACCGAAAAACGCATTTAAAAATTTTCAAGAGTTCATTACATCCTTTTATAAAAAATCAAAAATTTTACTTATGAAGGTCACCTTCAAACGAAAATGTTTGTTTCTTTCTTTTTTTCCATGGGTAATGGGTTCATGAAAAAAAATATACAATGCGTTTTTCGGTTCCTACGGCAATGAAAATTGGTTCCTTGGCGTAAGAGCAGCAAATATGTGAGGTACTTTCAGGTCGTAAAAGGAAAACAATTTGAAACCCCCTCCCTTTGAAGGTCATTTGAAAGGTAAAGGAATTTTTTTTTATTGAATTTTTATATCCTAGCGCACTTGTGCACAAGGGTATTATAACTTTGTTCGCATAACGGTTGTTTGTAACAGCCAAAACTAATCTGAGATAGATATAGAAAAATGTATACATAAATGCTCAGAATGAAAAGAGAAATCGATTAAGCCATGTCCGTCTGTCCGTCAGTCTGCCCCTCTGTCCATGTACACGATAACTCGAACAAAAATTGAGATATGTCAACGAAATTTGGTAAGTAGGTTGTCCTCTATCCAGGGTAGGTTGGGATTGAAAATGGGCGAAATCGAGCAATAACCACGCCCACGTCGCATATAACGGTATTTTGAAAATATGCAAAAACTAAGATATTTCCGCAAATACTGGATCCAAATTGTTGAAAGTTGGTATTTGAAGTAGAATTTTGGCACAAAATAGGACAGTTATAAATTTGTTGGAAAATGTTCGTGGTCCCGCCCACTTATGATTAAATGCTGTATCTCTGTAGTCCCTTTACCAATCCCTACCAAACTCGGTGAGAACATTGCTTAGGGCCTCACTAAGAAAATCGGTGAAAATTTTTGAAATCAGACAATAACCACGCCCACCTCCCATATAACGGTAATTTACAGAAATGCGAAAACTGCGATAAAAATCAATATATGCAATGACCTCTTACCAGAAAATTCCTGCCACTTACCATATAACGGTAAATTTCAGAAATACGAAAACTCCGATCTTTCAATAACTAAATACTACAGAAGTATATCTCGATAACCGCCTTACCGATTTCCACCAAATTTGGTCCGATCATTTCAATATATCATAATAGCATATTATTGAACCTGTTTGACATTGGGAAAAATACTCTTCTGAAAAAAACGATATCTAATACGTACGCCGGGTACATATATGTAGTTCTGTTTCGCCCGAACTTATCCTTCTTTACTTGTTATAATTGAAAATTTGAACGCAAATTTATTGCACTTTTCTGGTTTTTGCGAAAAGCTTAGAAATTTAATTTGTATGTTTTTTTGTAGTATGGANTGTCCGTCAGTCTGCCCCTCTGTCCATGTACACGATAACTCGAACAAAAATTGAGATATGTCAACGAAGTTTGGTAAGTAGGTTGTCCTCTATCCAGGGTAGGTTGGGATTGAAAATGGGCGAAATCGAGCAATAACCACGCCCACGTCGCATATAACGGTATTTTGAAAATATGCAAAAACTAAGATATTTCCGCAAATACTGGATCCAAATTGTTGAAAGTTGGTATTTGAAGTAGAATTTTGGCACAAAATAGGACAGTTATAAATTTGTTGGAAAATGTTCGTGGTCCCGCCCACTTATGATTAAATGCTGTATCTCTGTAGTCCCTTTACCAATCCCTACCAAACTCGGTGAGAACATTGCTTAGGGCCTCACTAAGAAAATCGGTGAAAATTTTTGAAATCAGACAATAACCACGCCCACCCCCCATATAACGGTAATTTACAGAAATGCGAAAACTGCGATAAAAATCAATATATGCAATGACCTCTTACCAGAAAATTCCTGCCACTTACCATATAACGGTAAATTTCAGAAATACGAAAACTCCGATCTTTCAATAACTAAATACTACCGAAGTATATCTCGATAACCGCCTTACCGCTTTCCACCAAATTTGGTCCGATCATTTCAATATATCATAATAGCATATTATTGAAACTGTTTGACATTGGGAAAAATACTCTTCTGAAAAAAAACGATATCTAATACGTACGCCGGGTACATATATGTAGTTCTGTTTCGCCCGAACTTATCCTTCTTTACTTGTTATAATTGAAATTTTGAACGCAAATTTATTGCACTTTTCTGGTTTTTGCGAAAAGCTTAGAAATTTAATTTGTATGTTTTTTTGTAGTATGGAATATATTTTTATAAAAAACAAATTGTGCAAAAAGAAGAAACGAAGACTTTTGTGGTTCACTGTAGTTTCGGACAATATCCATATTGTACAATATCCCAGCAAGCATTTGGAGTCATAAATGAGTCATTAAGGAGTCCTATTTCGGAGCCTTTACGCCCAAAAAGAGCTCATGATAAGAGTCCGAAATGAAGGTGTTTCCCCTTCCTCCGAAGGTCGACTTATATGAGCTTTAAGTCATACATCCAATGAGTCTCAACTTAAGTCATATTGGTCTCATATATGGCTCATTTTGGACTCGATTAAGACTCCCAATTTACTTTTTTGGCCTCATATTTGAATGATTTCAGACTCTTTTTGAGGCTCTATGACTCCTATTGGCCTCATAAATGGCTCCTTTCGGACACTTTTTTAGGTTCTCATGTGACTCTTATTGACCTAATTTTTTGAACTACAGTATATTTTGCTTAGCCACCCATCCTTCATTGTACGAAAAAAAACACTTAAACGAGTTTCCTTTATTACTTCAATGAGGACGGTGTCCGAATCCCTACGAACCCAAATAATGAGACGCACTTACCACGTAGAAACGTACGGCAAGCGAAATTTTTTTCCGAATGGTATCTAATTATTTATATACATAAAATGATAGCCGTTTTCGTTCTGCGAGATGAGAAAAATAAATATAAAGCTTGTAAAATTACGTAACGTGTGGAGCCAGTACAGGTCAACGTAATACTTTCTTTGATAATTGATAATAGTTGTACAATTGTTAAGGCAGGTATCGCTAATGTGCGGTATGTTGAATGCATCTATCGGAGTAGATTCCTTATAAATATTAGAAATAATGCCGCAGATGCGCTTTTGGGATAGGTAGGTATCTTAAATGTAATTTAAACATAAAGGCAGTAAAGCAAAATATACTATATTTGAAGTTTTTTGCAAATATTCTACCACCTTTTTTGCAAACGCATTCAAAAAAAAGTTCTTTTAAATACCTTTATTACCTATTGTACTTATATTTACATATATAAATATTGCATACACATATGTGACACGTAAAGTTAAAAGGGACCTACGCTCAGAAAAAAAGATTTCGAGAAAAACGACTTTGAAGTATACCAAGTTGATTTTGATAATTCTGAACGTTTTAGTGGATTGAAACTCGTTACTCGTTAAAATTTATCGGAATTTCTTAAATGGGCCACTTCAGTTATGTGATATCTTATTTCCAATCAACAGTGGTATTTTTTTCATAGCTATTGACAATGCAAACAAATGCCTAACCGCTTAGACTTTGTGCTTTTTCATTTTTTCCTAATAAACAATCGTGGTACAAAGCTCAATAAAAATATTAAATAAAAAAAAAAAAAAAAATGTTAACAAGCCACAATAACATTGACAAATGCCTAACTTTGATTTTACAAAAAAATTACTTTTTTCTTGTATATAGACAAGTTTTTGTCCTTTTTATTCAAAATTCGATTACAGACGATCTAATTTACCGATTTTGACAATTCATCCGTCATTTTCATTGCTATTAAAAACTCTTCAAGAACATAGGTTTTATTTATTTAAAAATAATTTTTAGGAGCAAATGCTTATAAAATTGTTGGTAAAAATATAAAAATAATAGTCTTCTCCCCCACTTCTTCCCACAGAAAAAAACCATTTATGCAAAATTTTACTCTCTAAAATATCCTCGTGAGAAAAAAATGGATCGCAAAAATGGATGGTCAAGGGCGTCTGTAACCAGCGTGCCCTCACAGGTTTATTTGTTTTCATGTGACAGACTCAAAAACAAACAGAGGTAGATTTCATTAAAAAACTATAATTTTCCAATTCACTTATTGAACAAATATCTATAATATTTAGAAAAAAAGGAACTCATTTGTTGTATTTAAAGATAAAATAAATATTATCCTCATACAGTGACGAACAAACTTTTTAGTGCAGAAAATTTTCCGCAATTATGCAAAGTTTTTCATCCAANCTAAAATTGTTGGTAAAAATATAAAAATAATAGTCTTCTCCACCACTTCTTCCCACAGAAAAAAACCATTTATGCAAAATTTTACTCTCTAAAATATCCTCGTGAGAAAAAAATGGATCGCAACATGGAAAACCGTGATTTTTACTTGAAGGCTATCGCGCAATGCAACTGGCGCGCTCGGACTTATTTTGGTCAAGGGCGTCTGTAACCAGCGTGCCCTCACAGGTTTATTTGTTTTCATGTGACAGACTCAAAAACAAACAGAGGTAGATTTCATTAAAAAATTATAATTTTCCAATTCACTTATTGAACAAATATCTATAATATTTAGAAAAAAAGGAACTCATTTGTTGTATTTAAAGATAAAATAAATATTATCCTCATACAGTGACGAACAAACTTTTTAGTGCAGAAAATTTTCCGCAATTATGCAAAGTTTTTCATCCAAATTTTTCTGTGTGAAAAAGTGGTGGAGAAGACTATTATTTTTATATTTTAACCAAAAAAAAAAAAAAATAAAAAATTATTTTTAAATAAATAAAAGCTCTGTTCTTGAAGAGTTTTTAATAACAATGAAAATGACGGTTGAATTGTCAAACCGGTCAATTAGATCGTCTGTAATTGAATTTTGAAGTAAAAAGGACAAAAAAGCTATGCTATGCAAAAAATACCA
This sequence comes from Rhagoletis zephyria, assembly GCF_001687245.7. Taxonomy (NCBI): domain Eukaryota; kingdom Metazoa; phylum Arthropoda; class Insecta; order Diptera; family Tephritidae; genus Rhagoletis; species Rhagoletis zephyria. The sequence goes on along the minus strand of NW_016163813.1, from coordinate 15,390 downwards.
CTGCTGATTGGAAATAAAATATCACATAATTGAAGTGGCCCGTTTCAGAAATTCTGACTCTTTTGTTCTTTTATTTTAAGATTTACAACGTCAACCTTCTCTGAAGATTAAATATGAAATATATTTAAAAATATAACAGCACTTATGTACGTATGTATGTATATACATAAGTATATGCATATATGTACGTACATATCAACATGCATTTAAATTTTAAAAACAGTAGCTGCAGTTAAATTTTGCATATTTTGTTTAATTAATTATTTTATCTGTGTAAACAAGCTTAGATATACATTTCGAATATTTATTGTTTATATATTGGCATAAAGTGCGGGCTCATAACTTGGATCATATACTGTATTGACTACATATATATTCAGCACGGTCAGAATTTGTTTGCGGGGATGTAGCAAAAATAGTTCAATACATTCTAAAACAAAAAATAAAAATAATTTGAAATTTTCTATCAAATGTCTGAGTAATTCATAAAAAGGTTTAGCAGTAGTGTACACAGTGAGCTTCAACCATGTTTAGGTTTGACTAAAATGACCTCAAAAATGAAAAACACAGCTTTATTACTGTTCGATTGAAGGTCAACAATTGATGAGTTTAAATTGTAGCTGCTCATATTTTCGCGAAATTGGGAAATTATAAATTTTTCACGGGCAGCCACGTACCTAAGGAAAAATTCCACTGCTTTAAACTTAATACTCGGATATACCACCTTCACCCCCTTCCCCCCCAGAACCAACGACGTGGACATGGTGGTATTATAGTTCCTTTTATATATTTTTTATTTTAATTTTATTTTTTTTATATATTATTTATTTTTTTTGCTTTTATCTATTTCTTATCGTTTTGTATTTTTTTTTAGCTTTTTTAGTATAATTATTTTTAAAGCTTACATCTTCATTGCTGCAATGTATTTCAAACTCAAAAATTTTTATTCAAATATGCCGTGAAGAGAATTCAATGACTGCTATTTTTAGTTGTGTTGAATAGCTAGGGTCTCCAAAAACATTTAACTTACATCGTTGCCTAAATTTTAGAAACTCTCTGTGAGTCGATTCGCCAGCCTGTTCTAACCATAAACCCAATCCTCTTTTGTATAAAAAGCTAAAGCAATGTTAAGGTTTCTGAAACCCCGGAACTGTTAAAAATTTTGTTTAATTCGTTTATATGTTTGTCCAATTCGGGTCCGACTTCATTTGTAGAGAAGCAATCTTTTACTAATTTATTCATAGCTTCAAATGCTGAAATAAAAGGAATAGCCGAAGAGGTGCGCCGTGTGAAGAAACCTCGGAATCCGAACGTTTATCGGTTTCGCTTAAAGGCTTCCGGCATGCAACCTCCCCTTGGTAATATTTAGGAAGAAGTTTCAGTTTTTTGGGTCATAGTAAAGCTCTCTCGTGTCCAAGAAGGGAGACTAAACCACTCAAAAAAAGATGATAGAAAAACCCTTGCATTATATGTATGTAATTCAGTAATTACGCACTTCTGGATTACAAAGCCATCATAATCTTCATCAAAAACGGGAGGGTTTATTGTACTGTGACATTGCTTAGTATTTTTTAAGTACAACTTCTTAATCGACTTCGGCGATGGTTGCGTTAAATATTTAACAACATATCATAAAATCTCTATCGTTCGTTCGATTTTCAAAAATGTGGTGTCAAATTAAAGGGATTGTCCTTTGGCTGAGCAACATAGCTTTAGTTTCATGAAAGGGGTTGCTTCTTCTTCTTCTTCCTTTTTGGCACTGTAAACGCCACTCGTTTCTCTTCTTCTTTCCATCGCAGTGGGGCCCTCCCTCTTCCTTTGCTACTACCAGCGGGTTCCGAGTTGAATACTTTCAGAGCTGGATCCTCGGTGTCCATTCGAACGACATGACCAAGCCAGCGGAGCCGCTGTATTTTAATTCGCTACACTATGTCCATGTCGTTGTAAAGCTCATACAGCTCATCGTTCCATCGTCTGCGGTACTCGCCGTCGCCAACGCGTAAAGGACCGTAAATCTTCCGCAAAATCTTTCTCTCAAACACCCCAAGAGCCGCCTCATCGGATGTTGTCATTGTCCATGCTTCTGCGCCATATACCAGCACGGGCATGATGAGTGACTTATAGAGCGTGGTTTTCGTACGTCGAGAGAGGACTTTACTCCTGAATTGCCTACTCAGTCCAAAGTAGCACTTGTTGGCAAGAGTGATTCTACGTTGGATTTCAATGCTGACATTATTATCGGTGTTAATGCTGGTTCCCAAGTAAACGAAATTCTCTACTTTCTCGAAATTGTAACTGTCAACAGTGACGTGGGTGCCAAGGCGCGAATGTGCTGACTGTTTGTTTGATGACAGGAGATACTTCGTCTTGTCCTCGTTTACCACCAGACCCATGCGCTTTGCTTCCCTATCCAACTTGGAAAAGGCAGAACAGACTTCGCGGTTTTTGTTACCGATGATGTCGATGTCATCGGCATAAGCCAGCAATTGCACGCTCTTGTAGTAAATTGTTCCGTTCCCGAGCAGTTCCGCCGCTCTTATTATCTTCTCCAACATCAGATTAAAGAAGTCACATGAAAGGGAGTCGCCCTGTCTGAAGCCCCGTTTGAACGGCTCGGAGAGCTCTTTCCCAATTCTGACGGAGCTGGTAGTATTGCTCAACGTCATTTTACACAGCCGTATGAGTTTTGAGGGGATACCAAATTCAGACATAGCGGCGTATAGGCAACTCCTTTTAGTGCTGTCAAAGGCGGCTTTAAAGTCGACAAATAGGTGGTGAGTGTCGATCCTTTTCTCGCGGGTCTTTTCCAAGATTTGGCGTATTGTGAATACCTGGTCTATGGTGGATTTTCCAGGTCTAAAGCCACACTGATAAGGCCCAATCAGTTCAAAGCGCTTGTCCTCTGGGTGAGCAACATAGCTTTATAGCGTTTTCTTTTCTCGAAAAAAGGCTGCACTTATTCTGCCTTGTGTTAGCGCTGTCACATTTTCATGTTCTTTTCTCAGCCCTTTCACAAGGCGTCGTGTTCTTTTCTCAGCAGGTTGCGCTCTGATCCGGCGAAAGTGCTGCCTTTTCTGCCCTCAAATAAACGTGAGGGTGAGAGTGGCATGGTTGATTTTTAATTTAATCTTGTAAAAATGCAATTATTTTCCCTATCAGAAATAAGTGTTTTGCTTTAAAATTGTTAAAGACTTACAGGCCAAGTGAATAATTCAGCTTTATTAAGTTCTATAAATAAATTGTGATGGAGTCGTATATCTTCTGTTTCATTCTCATATAAAGAACGCAACATTTTCTCAGGTTTCAGGGCAACGCAAAGCAAGAGTTCCCATATAAAAGGGCAGAACTTTTTTTGAGAAAAGAAAACGCTATTAGTTCCATGAAAGGGGTTGCTAGATGTTAGAAAATCGAGTTCAAAATTTCTCTGCCGCAGATACTTATTTGCATTAAATATTTACCACCAAGTCATCAAATCTGTATCGTTCGTTCGATTTTAAAACGTGACGCGCCAAATGAAACGGCTTGACCTATAGATGTGCAATATGGTTTTAGTTTTTAAAGGGTTACCATATATGCGAAAATCAAATTCAAATTATTTATTAAATTAAATGAATTATCCCAATATGGGTATCAAAAGAAATGGGTTTTGAATAAACACTATTTTTTTAGCTACAGGTAGGAGGGTTGCCACGTGTTTGAAAAGTCGAATTTTGTTAAATTATACAGAAGTCTTATGCATGAAATACTTTACAGTAAGCGTGAAAAGAAAGAGTCTTAAGAAACACAACAATTAAAATATTTTCAGATGCATGAAGAGGGTGGCCACCTGTTTAAAAAGTTAAATTCAAATTATTTAAGCGAATCTTATTATTACTGCTCCGACATGTTTGCGATAAATATGTAACGTCACGGTAAAAGTAGTATATGGCGGGTACAGAAAACGAATAGCTGCGTTAAACGCCAATTGGGCTGGGAAAGACTAATGCAAAGGCAATAATATAAACAAAAAACAAAGACGAAGATAAAGAAAAGATGAAAATGAAAAATGAAAAGTGCAATATTATCATACGTTTCTTTTATATCAGGTACTGCACACAACATGATTAACTTGTGTACACCAGTTTAGCTTCCCCACCTTCAGAGTATAGACTTATATTTTTATTGGGCGATTTAAATCGGTTTCCTGATCTGAATCATCAACACCGCAGTCCAATTCCGGTGAATACTTTTTTTTACCTTCAATCGAAGAGTAATAAAGCCGTGTTTTTAATTTTTGACGTCATTTTATTCAAACCTAGACATGATTGTAGGTCAGTGTGTGTAGTAAGTAAGCGAAGTTTTGAAGGTAAGAAATTTAGCGGATGCAAGATTCAAAAGCAGTGTTAAATAATACATTCTTTGTATTGATATAGAAGATAACTGTGATTTAAAGATTTAATGATAAGAAATATTAATCAGTTTAGATTTTTACTTTCAGCCAGTTCAGCCAACTTTTATTGTTTCCGCTCTGGCAATGCGAGTGCATTGACAAGTTTTTTTTACAGTTGTAATAAAACATTAAAAAGTATAAATTTAATTAAACAAACATATGCAAACAGACATTGACACAGATAGAAGCTACAACGATGACGCGGAATTGAACACTTTTGTACTGTTGTGTAAATCTGTTATAAAAAGGAAAGCTTAGCGATGCGCTCTGTCAGTAAACCAGTGACCTGCAGCCAGAAAACTTCTAAAATTTTTACGAAACGAACCTTATTCATGATAACGCAGTGAATACTTTAAGTGGATTCAAATTTTGCCTGACATTGTGTTAAAGCAATCGGGTAAGCAAAGCATGAAATATCATCAAAAATAGCGTATTTATTTTCAATTAAATTAACAAATAAAGATTTCAACATTTTAGCAACAATATTTTCGTAATGTCGTCTCCACTTCTGGCGACTCAATGTGCAGCTCAAAGCGTCGGTGCAATCAACTCTATGGTGAACGCGTTACTTCAGGCGATTCTAGCCGCACAATGCGCAATCTCACCGCCCAACCTGTGGCCCCCAGATTACGCTGCCCAACTGCTGAGAAAAGGGGAAGACACATACGATTTTGTAGTGGTGGGCGCAGGCTCTGCGGGCTCAGTGATAGCCAGCCGTCTAAGTGAGAACCCAAATTGGAGAGTGTTGGTATTGGAAGCGGGCGGTGATCCTCCGCAAGAGTCCGAGGTGAGTGTGCAATGAAGAAATGTGCAGTGCTAATATTGATTTACTTATTTTAAAAAATTAACTACTTTCGATATTCTTGCAGGTGCCTGGACTGCTATTCAGTTTGGAACACACAAACGCCACTTGGAATTATTTAACCGAGCACAGCGATAGGGCCTGCTGGGCGCTGGTTGGTAAGCGCTGCTATTGGCCGCGCGGCAAAATGATTGGCGGCAGTGGTGGTGTTAATGGCATGCTATACGTGCGTGGTCATCGTGGCGATTACGATGGATGGGCGCATGCCGGTAACACTGGTTGGGGTTGGGACGATGTGCTGCCTTATTTCGAACGTTCGATTCGTCCGGTGGGAAATGGGAAGGGATATGTAGTACTCAATGATTTTCCATTCAATGATCCGGATATTGAAACTTTAATCTATCAAGGGAGCGCAGAGTTGGGCATACCACGCGTGCGTCAGTTCACTGAAGGCAGCGAGACGGGCTATGGCAACTTGCCAGGTACAATTCAAAATGGACGCCGCATGAGCTCTGGCAAGGGACACCTTTCGAAAGTTTCTCAACGACCTAATCTTCAAGTCATAAAAAATGCGCGTGTAACGAAGTTGAACTTCGATGAGAGTGGCAAGTACGTACGTTCAGTGAGTTTTGTTATCCGGGGCTCAATCAAGATGCGTGTTAATATCGGTAAAGAGGTTGTGTTATCCGCTGGGGCGATTGAATCACCAAAGCTGTTGATGTTGTCAGGTGTTGGTCCAGCGGAACACTTGCGGCAGTTAAATATTTCGCTAGTCCACGACTTGCCAATCGGTGATAATCTTCAAGACCACGTGCAGGTTGTCACTTTCTTGAAACTGAACGAGCATGTGGCACCTTCACGTACAATCTTAGATAGCCTTGATACCACTTATAACTATCTCATACACCGAAGAGGACCACTGATATCACATGGCACTACCTCGCTAACTGGATTTATCAATACGCTCAAAAATGGCCCGTATCCGGATGTTGAATTTCATCATTTCATTATGCGTCGCGGCGATTTCGGTAGCTTAGAAGTGTTTCTTGGTGGTCTAAATTTTGACGATAATTACAAAGGTGAGATACGCAAGGCGTTGGAAACTGCCGACGTTTTGGGCATATTTAATGTACTCACTAACCCAAAATCTAAGGGAAACGTGCGTCTACGGAATGTTGATTACAGGGATCCACCCAAACTGGTAGACAATTATTTTAAGGAGCCTGAAGATTTGGAAACGCTGCTGCGCGCCATTCGCTTCCAAGAGAAGCTGCTGAACACAACTGCCTTTAAAGCACTGAAGGCCGCTCTAATATTTCCCCTGGTCGCGGAGTGCAATGACTTCAGGTTGCAAAGCGATGACTACTGGCGCTGTTATATAAAATATTTCTCTAGCACGACTTATCATCTATCGGGCTCGGTGAAAATGGCTCCAGAGGAGGATGCGACAGGCTGCGTGAATCCACGCCTGCAGTTGGGCGGTTGTAGTAACGTGCGTGTTGCCGATGCCAGCATTATGCCAAAGGTGCCCACTGCCAATACGAATGCGGCTACAATTATGATTGCTGAAAAGGCAGTGGACTTTATACGCGAAGATTGGCTTGGTGGAAGATTATAGTGAAGGAATATTCAAGAGCAAATCAAGTCAAACTTTATACCTGTGTACTAAAATATTATTAAAGTAAGCCAAATGGTAAAAATGATATTATGTGTAAATAAAGCTGGCGTGTGTGTTTTATAGGCGTGTTTTTTTTTCAATGAAAATTTTGATGTTCGGTGTTCAATTAAAGCCAGTTTCCATACAACAAAGTACTGCTCTTGAAGTTTTACGGAACTTTCCTCGTTGCTGACGGTGGACAATGCAAACTGACGCCATTGAGATAGCAATGAAGCACAATAATCACAACAGCTCCGCAGCTTTCCGAAAGATTAAATTAGTAAATTAAAAAGTAAACTTTTAAACGGTCGAAACCAACCATGATTCCAGACTTCTGTGGCGTTCTTCAGGCGGGTAAGCATTTACCCACGAGAGTGAGCTGCTTATGCTTGCAAAGCCGAAGTCGTCGCGTTCAATTCGATCCTTACTGCCAGACGAGCAGTACGTTCACGACTGTTATATTCCGAAATATGCATTTACGGTTCGAACCTAGATTTGGGCAAGACCCGCAAATTTTTACAATATGAAAAAAGCCCAGAAAATCTGTAAAAAACTCCATACTCCTGGTCGAAAAAATAAAAATCTGTACACGTACATTAATTTTGGCTAGAAATCCNTAAATTTTGATGTTCGGTGTTCAATTAAAGCCAGTTTCCATACAACAAAGTACTGCTCTTGAAGTTTTACGGAACTTTCCTCGTTGCCGACGGTGGACAATGCAAACTGACGCCATTGAGATAGCAATGAAGCACAATAATCACAACAGCTCCGCAGCTTTCCGAAAGATTAAATTAGTAAATTAAAAAGTAAACTTTTAAACGGTCGAAACCAACCATGATTCCAGACTTCTGTGGCGTTCTTCAGGCGGGTAAGCATTTACCCACGAGAGTGAGCTGCTTATGCTTGCAAAGCCGAAGTCGTCGCGTTCAATTCGATCCTTACTGCCAGACGAGCAGTACGTTCACGACTGTTATATTCCGAAATATGCATTTACGGTTCGAACCTAGATTTGGGCAAGACGCGCAAATTTTTACAATATGAAAAAAGCCCAGAAAATCTGTAAAAAACTCCATACTCCTGGTCGAAAAAATAAAAATCTGTACACGTACATTAATTTTGGCTAGAAATCCGTACCTTACGTAGAAAGAAATCCATACTTCGGACAGAGCTGTCTGTAAGGAACTAACTGGCGAATGTCCTGCACTTCGCAGTTGGATATTGATCTCCTGTGTTATGGAACCATTGTATACCTGAGCGATATAGAGGTGATAAGATAAGGCGCTTAAGTGCACTGATATTACACCTTCGACCTAATTTAAATTATTGAAACTTTCGAAGATATGTCTGGCTTGTAATGCAGAGAATCCAAGATACGAAAAGATTATTAGAACCCAGTGGGAAAATGTAATGTATAGTAATCGAAAAAAAAAATCAGTAAAACAGCCCTTTTCATATTCGAAAATGCATTTTTTTCGCAGGGCGATGTCCTAAGAAAAGTGGGGCATTCAATTTCAAATTTTTGGAACTTCTTGAATACATTAGAATGCTGATTACATAGTTAGCAGTAATATAATCGAGAACTCATAAGAAATACATTATATTATTTATCACGCATGTAATGCATTACTACTTTTCCGACTGGGAAGGATTTAGAGCAATTACTACAGGAATATGATGCAAATTTGACTATAAGTGGTGAAGTTATAATTAGGAATGTAGTAGCTAATTTATTGAACATTTCATACATTAAGGAATCTGTTTTCTTAAATCGAATGGTTAAAAATATAGACCACTACCTTAACCAAACATAATGTAAAACTTGGAAAGGGTTACGAAATAACGAAGCTGTAAACACAAGCAAAAACATACTTAAGGCTATGTTATGCATACTTTGCATTGCTCTGCATAGATAAAACATTGCTTGTGAAACGTATTCGGGATCAGTCTTGCCACTTTCGTTGGGTTTCAGATCAAATTTATTTAAATATGCCAAACAAGTGGCAACACTTTAGCTTGGTCCTTGAAATTGTTGTTGCATTTGTTTATTTGTTTACATTTTCTACTGAACAGCTGATTGTTATTTGCCAAGGTTGATAAAATAACCTACCTATCAATCTTAGTTGTATGGTACAAACACAGGGTTGCATATCTCATATTTAAATAGCCAATGCTGGGCATTTAAGTGCAGTTTAAATGTATGATCTGAAAATGAATTGTTGAAGTTAATCAACAATCTCTAACTAAATAGGCCATCTGAAATTGGGCCTCAGTGTAACTTTTTTGTTCTACGAAATGAACTTAGACAAGGGATGGTGGAAGTTCGTACCAAATTCACCATCTTCTACATATGACATAGAATCAAATAAATTCGTGTATAAAGTTAATGTGAAGCTTATTTTTGCCAAGCTGTTGAATGGCACAGCTATAACTTTTGGTGGTAAGCAGGACCGCAATATCTAGTGTGTGAAATTTTTTAAGAACGTTTGCGATATGGTCTTTTTCTAGGTGTAATTAAAACCACGACATATTTAACTGGGTAGAAGTGACAACAAAATTTATATCTCTTTGTAGGTATCGTGTTGTATTTCTCAAGTAGGTTTTAATTCTTTTCAGGCATGAAAAGCTTCGTTCAGGTGTGGCTATTGAAACAGGCAAAAGTGCCAATATACGTAAGATCTTAAAAACATTCCCAAAAGACGTTGTATTAGCTACTTGTAATGTTTCGAGAGCATTTCGAAAATGTTCGTGTGAAACTCGTTTTTACACATTTTTGCCTCCAGAAGAAAGTTTTGTTTCGAGCAGTCGATTACTTTTTCATAGAAAGCAAACAATTCTTCAGATTTTTTTCGTTAAAATCATACTTTGGAAACAAAACACTAAAATTATTTAAAACTGATTAGTGGTTTAGGAACCGGCATTTCAAATGAGCAATATATGTATCAAGGAAGGGAATGTAAAAAGCAATGCGATAGTATGCCTCGGCGTCTTCGTTTTTCACATCAAAGTGATTCTTTTGGCGACTGCTGTATCGCGGTACTTTGATTTCTGTACCTACATAGTTTGGTGCATACTTCTTCTACATGTTCGAAAAGCAAATCAAAGTTTTTTTCTGCATCTTGTCGCATTTCTTCAAATTCCTTTAAAGCGTCGTCGGCTAAGCTCATTGCTTCTGCAAGATCTTCATCAGGTACTTGTAATTGCCGGCTAGCAAAGCAACAACAATTTATATAACAATATAGTTTAAAAAACTAAAACCTCCCTATTATAACCCTAACCCTAAACCCCCCTCCCCCATCAGAAAATTCTGGATCCGCCGCTGGCGACCGCTGTGGTGTAGTGGTAAGTAGAGCGCTCTTCCACTCCGCAGGGCCTGCGTTCAAGCCCTGGTTAAAGCAACATCGAAAAAAAATATAGAAAAAAGGCTTTTTCTGAACAGCGGTCGCTCCTCGGCAGGCTATTGAAAACCTCCTAGTGTATTTCTGTCATTTCGGAGGGACACTTCTTTCTTTTATACTGTACAAATTGTGATACTTTTCCAATTGGTGGAGTGCAATAACGCCATACGCAATAGGGCCATATCGACTGCTGAGTGGAAGATCGACCTATCACGGCAGCCAGTTCGAAAACGTCATATCTCAAAAAACTTTTAAAAAACGCCCTATTTCAGAAATCGTTTCACAAGCGCCCTATCTCAGCTGCCGATTCAAAAACGCCCTATATCAGCACATTTTCAATACATTTTGAAATAAGATAGGGCGTTTTTGAACCGAATTATGATATAGGGAGGTTTTCAATAAAATTCTGAAATAGGGCGTTCTTGACCGAGATAGGCCGGTCTTCCACTCAGCAGTCGATATGGTCTTATTTCCACTTTGTTTTGGAAATAAAACCATATGACGTTATTTCCAATCAAGAAGTGAAATAAAGTGATATTCAAAATCTTACAAATGAGTAATAAAGTCATAATAGAAATTACAACCGCTTGAACTTAAAATGCATGTCTGGCACACTGTTCGTATATTACAAATTTTTTCTATTAATTGATCGTGGGCGTGTTTCTGTATTATGCAGTCCGGAACTAGAAGAGAATAGTCGTGTATTTAACCAGGAACAATGGTTATAAAGAAACAGAAGAGAATGAAATTATTGGGTCTCAGCTTATTAATATTTAATTAAATTTTTCCGCAAAACAATTTGCAAAAACTTAATTGGCTTCTCTAGCGCCATTATTTTCATGCAATTTTCTATGAATTCCGTACAATAGACAACATGAAAAGACCTCGTTCAGATTATCCGTGAATAAAGAAACTCTCGCCGTGTATTAACATTGTTACGGCAATTTTCCAGAGTTTACGGACATTTGGGTAAATTATTGGTAATCATCGAATCAAAAATTTTGCCAAAAGGGGTATCAAATAGACGCATTTTAAAACCCCAGTATTACGAATCCAGGGGCGGAAATTAACTTTTTTGTAGGTGTAGGTGTAGGTGTTCTGACAAAATATTTTTATGAAAAGTTTTTAAGCTTAAACTGTTTAGTCATCTGACGTAATTTTTTTCAAAAAATATTAAAAAAAAACTTTTTATTGATAAAAAACTCAATTTTTGGAGGTATATTCAAGTCGGTCCAGCTCACGTAAATCTTAATATTTTTGCGAGATATTTTGATGGAAGTCTTAAAATATAATAGATTTTATAATTCCAGTGGAAAAGCAGTACCGATTTTTTTATTGTATAGCTGCAGTCTACTGTACATTAGGGTGGGCCGAAAATCCGATTTTTTTAGAATTCCGATTGGTAATAGTAAAAATATGGTTCATTGTGATCTAAAAACAATCTGTTGAATGATGACAATTTTTGGTCAATATCTTACGCTCGGCCAAGTCCATCAAAGTTCAAGTGCTAAAAAAAGCTTTTTGTGCTTACTGCGATTCTCTACAAAACAGGTCAATATATCAATTTATATAGGACTAATACTTTCTAAGATACTTGCAATTTCAGTAAAAAAATTAATTAATTAATATATTTATTAATTTTTATTTTTTGAGCACATTGAACTTTGATGGACTTGGGCGAGCCTAAATGCCCAGTTACTTATGCATACTTGCAGTGCTATACAATTTTTACGTAAAAATCAAAACCCAACAGAATTCTACATGTTAAGTGCTATGCGTTGGGTAACCGCAGACAATAGCCTCATGCGATTATTGATCTTATTTTTTGTTGTTTGTGTGAAATATTTTATTTTGATCAGTATTTTTCTTTTAATCAAAATATGTTGAAATAAAAGTGAAAATAAAAAAATATTTTGCCAGAACCGATTTTGTTAAAACATATCGAGGGCTTATTATATTCAATACCCTCTATCTGCAAAAACTCAATTTTTCAGGAGAGCAAAAAAACTGTTTTGCTAGCTATTTTTAAAAGTGTTAATAATTTTAAGTACCTACACATGTCTTAAAAATTCACGCTATATATTAAATCTAGGATTTTACCTTTAATTCATTATATTTTAGTTTAAAGATCAGATAGATGCAATTCGAATTGTAACTATTTATATAAAAAAATGTGCTGATAGCGGGTTTTGCAGAATAAGTAATGAAAATGTCAGTTCTTTAGATGTAAATGTTATATTAAACTAAGTTTTCAACACATATGTAAATCATTGGTCTGCAAACTCGTTCCCATGTATTCCGACATGCCTAGGTAACCACATAATTTTAATGGTGTTTTTGTGTCGAAAGAGTAATTCACGTGATTTCGAAATTATATGTGACCTGGTCTACGAAAAGGGAGCTTACGTGCGAAAACTAGTTTTCTGTGAAAAAGCTGTTAAAAGTAAGCAACTCGTTTCGTCAGTTTCTCATTATCTCGTTAATTGTTCTCCGCGCCGGACGTCCAGTAAGTGTTGTTGTTGGTCCAGTAAGTGTTGTTGTTGGTCNGTTAGGATTTTCTGCTTTTCACCACGTGAAAAAGCATCTCATCTTCCATCCGAATCAACCAAAAAGTGAAAATTGATTTTTTGACACCTAAGCCCCCTTTCCGTAGACCAGGTCACATATGAGAATCATTAGCACTGTTACAGAGAGCTTCGATGGCTGATTTACTGTACGTGCATATGAGGAAATTTCCTTCGTTTTTAGCGGCGATAGGTACAGCTTCTAGCAATTGTAAATATCGAGCAGTACGCGGGAAAAGCACCGACGACAATTGTTAAATCAAGCCCTTTTGTTACCGCGAAAGAACAGCCGGCATGAAATCTGGAACAGTCTGTGGAATAAGCTCACATGTGCATAAATCAGTGTTTTTACGAGGTCGTTTTGTCAGTAACGATTTGAACGACTATCGTTTCAAAGTTACGTGATTCATGCCCAGTTTTCGACGTGAGAGAATAAAGTCTTATTTCTGCAATGAACAATCTTTGGGATGAGCACCTTTGTGTTGGTTTTTACCCCATGGTTATGGTTCTTCTGACTGCTGCATGCTAAGGTGTTTCTAGCAATTTAGGATACTTTTTGCGCAGTGTCCGTAAATTACGAGTCCAAACTAAACTTTTCCTAATATAAGAGCCGTAATTACATTTACCAGTGTAGTTATATGAACTAAAAAATACTTGGAAAGTAAGTTTATTGTAAAAAATTATTCCCAATAATTTCAATGTGTCAGTATATTGCATAGGGGTGTCATAAACGGAGAGGGTTGGATGTATACAATTGTGTTTTATGCATATGTGAAAAAACCGAAATCCTAACTAAAGAAGATTTGCACCAATTGCGGCAAATCCTAAGTCTTAGAAAAAATATAATGGAGTTAACTTTCCCAACGGCTATATTGAATAAAATAACCGAAATTAGTGATCCTTATGGGACACCATTAAACAGAGGAACAGTTTTTGAATAACAGTTATTGACCCGAACAGCGAACTTCCGGTTGTAAAGGAAGGACTTAGCAACATTGTACATCCTCTCACCATTTTTCCAGCGTAATACTTTGGATATGCAGGGGAGGAGAGAAATGGGTATAGGGTAGGGCAATAGGAATAACAATAATAGTTTTCCACTCTTGGTGACCTTACCTGCCACAAAAAATTTTAATAAAACAATTTTCCAGCAAAATTTTGTAGATAGAGGATTTTGCTCTTATAACAAAATGTTATTGCAGATAGTGGAATTTTCCAAATGAGATTATAATATCATTAAAGCTATATTTTAAGTTTGACATTATTGTCATGGTTGAAAGATTAATCGGAGCTCACGTTACCATCAAAAACTCATTTTCATCAAAATGTCAGATAGAGGGTATTGACTATAAGCCCTCGATATATAGGTATATACTGAATTATTTAATTTGATGCTAAGTATTACTAATAAAATGAGAAAAATAATTATTTGATATTTCATGATTTATGGGATTTATGGGATACTAAAATTGAAACGACTAAAGAGCAGAATCCTCCTCACACATAGGCCAAGANACTAGCCAATGCCCGTTTGCTTCGCGGTGCCTAATTAGATCTATTGCGTTGGCCAATACAAAAATTGCGTTTAAAAGCAAAAACGATATGTAAAGTAAACATCTTTAGTTAAAATTGAAACGACTAAAGAGCAGAATCCTCCTCACACATAGGCCAAGAATAGTAGCGCTGTGATACCATATGGAATACTAATCCCTTTCGATGTCATGAGTTTTACCGATGGTCTTATTTCCACCTGTGAGATCTCTGCAAAGCGTGCGTAATATTCATCTATAATCTTGCAACTTGAACATTGATCCGATGTACCATGTAAACCAATAAAAGTCCTTATAAAGAAAGTAAAGAGCACAGATGAGCGTTTTCAGTTATAGGAGGGCTAAGAATCCAGCAATTTCGTTAATCGGAGGTAGATGCAAGATCGCATTTAGAGTGTATGAGAGCATCAGGCAAAGGTGCGCTTACACAATGTTGCGGTCTTTACATGCATATTTACTTAAACGAATCCTCCATTTAGCCATATGAAAAGTAAATTCGGCTAAGATGAATATAGGGCCAAAGCTGACCAAACCCCATGTGTGTTTCTATATATTTCGGCTGCAGCGCAATCCATTAGGTCCCTTTTCTGCAAAACTACTGCTTGTCACGACATGAATACGTATTATGAATTTCAATCATATTTTATAAAATATAGCGGGTTAATTTTTCATCATACCGGTAGCTCACTTTGCGAATTTGAACTAAATCGGTTAATAAATACGACTTCTATAAGTAACTCTACTCCAGCGCCACCAGCGTGTTGTCTAGTAAGCTATAATAGGACCATATATGCAAGGTATAACCTCCGACAATTTGACTGAATTTTGAGTTTAGTCCGAACAACGAAAACGGCTATCATTTTACAACGCTTTTATCAACTTGCAATGTTGTGTGTCCAGAAACTTTCAANAATTTTGAGTTTAGTCCGAACAACGAAAACGGCTATCATTTTACAACGCTTTTATCAACTTGCAATGTTGTGTGTCCAGAAA